>NC_060282.1:23794604-24094604 GCF_021613505.1 Equus quagga
AAAATTTTGCACCCTGCAGAAGAAGGTGTCAAATAAATGTTTCTTAGATAACTTTGTAGATTTGTGAATTCAGACAAATAGACAAATAGCCTTAGAGAGAGAGCTGAGTTCTAAGTAGGTTGAATTTTAGAGACCAATAAAAATGAAAAAGCAGTTTTGAAACTTTGAAGGATATGGATGGCCAAGCTTCCTCTGGTAATTCGCCAGGATTGCTCACCCCCTTCCATCAGATGTGCTGTCATCAGAAGAAGCAAGCTTAGCAGCATGTGTGGAGGAGATGGGACCTACAATGGTGAGTCCATAGAATAGATGTTCTCTCATGACTGTCTCCCCTAAGCATCTCATGGTTTCACTTCTGATACTTCAATTATGCATATTTCCCGTTGCTTCCTCTGTTGACTTTTCTCCACCATCTTTTCCACTGACATGTTATCATATTACTTTAAATCTGTTAAGAGGGCACCATTTTTGTAGAGGTGCCTGAGGGAGAAAGTGTTTTCTTTCAGCCCATCTCAGAGGTCTCCTTACGGTTTTGCCTTTCCCCTGGAATTATGAAAAATGCACTTTAAAGATGCTGTTGTACAGTTTAGAATGCATAGGCTACACATCTTCCATTACTTGTCAGAGTAACCCACACCATCCCCCCCCCCCCCCCATCCACCCCTGTCATGTTCTTAAGTAACTTCTGGGCAAGTCCATTGGAAACTAATGGAGGAAAAAAAAAATCATGGGTACAGCCAGCTTTTGCTGATTGATTATTTCATAGTTGTGAAACAATTTTCTATACCAATTATGCCTTTGCAGATGACAGAAGCCATTTAGTCTAATGACCATAATAATTAATTTTCATTAAGAAGCAGATTGGTTAATGACGCTGAAGCCTAGATTTCATTACGGAACCAAAAATCAAAACTTGCCCACACTCCCAGAACATAACTTTCAAGTTGGTTAAACCAGAGAGCAAAAGCAATCATTGCCTTCCTTATAGAGTCAACAGAGGCCACGTGAAGGTGAAAGTGGGGGTGAAGGGACAGCAGAGTTTTTTTGGTTTTGTTTTTGCATTGTGAAATCGGCCGCGATTCTGAATGAGTTCCTGACCAGCAGCGTCAGCATAACTTGAGAACTTCTTAGAGATGCAAATTCATGGACCTCACCCCACACCTACTGATCCAGAAGCTCTGGGGTGGGTCTCAACTCTGCCTTTTCACAACCTTCCAGGTGGTTCTATGCAGGCTGAAGTTTGAGAACCACTGATTTGGAGAACAAAGAAAAGATGGTAAAACAGGCTTTCTTGTTTTTTCAGTGTCGCTTGCTGAAGGTTTTGGGGGCTATAGGTCTTTCCAAATATGGAAAGACCTCAACTAAAAAGTCTGAGAGCAACACTTGACATACTAGAGTTAATTGTCTACCGTTTGGAATGTTAGGCAAACAAGCTAGAATTTGGGCAGAGATTTGTAATTTGGGGTCAAGGGACTCCCGTAACCACCCAAACATCCGATGGGTGGAATTCAATAGAGCTATAATCCTAGGGAGATTGCAGGCAATTTTAAATGTATTTATTCACTTTTTAAACAAATATTCGCAGAGCAGCACGTTGGATCAAGACCTGCTCTAGGGCTGGAGTTCAGCAGTGAGCAGGACTAAAATCTTTGCTAACATTCTAGAGTGGAGAGGCAGGCCGCAAACAGTCTATAATGCCATATAGAATTATGTGCCATGAAGAGAAATGATAAATGAAAGGTGATAAGAGGATACCCAGGATGACTGGGATGTGAGGGGCTGCTATTTTATATAGTTATTCAGCAAAGTTCTCTGAGATGATCAGACATCTTAACCGTGCGGGAGAAAGGCTAGCGAATAATTCCGGGGGAAGAGCATTTTAGGCAGAGAAAACAGAAAATGGCATGCAATTAGTGTGTTTCTTATCTGGGTTTCAAGGGAAGTAAGAAACTTGGCTAAGGTCATAAAGCTAATAAGGAAACCTAAACATGCTTGGCTGGTTCCACCACGCTGTCCTGTGTCTTCCTATATCTCTCCAGAGGATGGTTATCTAAAAAGACCTGCATCTATAAATGCTTGATGGCAAGACCTGTGGCTTATGTTTGATGGCAAAGCTACTATCTTACACCCCAGGCTGAGACTTCTGTTTGAAATGACCAGCTAAGGTTGTTCTTCTGGACACAGACTGACTCAGTTGCCTCAGATGAAAGTCATGGTCATCTAACTCTTGATGCTGTTACAAGAGGGAAGAGGGAAGAGATGGAGCTTTCCTGTCTCAGCTGTCATCCTTGGGGACATAATTTCTAACTGCCATTGACTGAGCACTTGTTTTGCTTGAAGCCCTGAGCTAGGTAAATTAACCAGATTTTGTTCCTTTAAAACACATTTTTGTTTTTGGTAGTGATTGGAATAGACTGTGACCTCCCCAAAGGCAGCAATTTTCTCTCTATTTTCACTCTTAAATTTTACTGGGCAATGTTTGTTCACAGTAGGTACACAATAAATATTTGTCCAGTGAAGGAATGAAGGAATTTCTGTAAGTCATACTGCTAGCAAGTGATAAAACTGGGTTTGAATCCAGTCTATGTAATTCCAAAGCTTTAACTACTGTGCTGCACTGTGAGTTTAACCTGGAATGGAATGAAGGGAAAAAGATGGAAATAGGAAGGTTGAACATAAGAAAAGCACGGTGGAAGAAGAAACTCATCCAAAACTGTTAATAAAGCAAAAATAGCGGGTCTCCTCTCTGTGGCTGAACATGTCTTAGGCCTTCTGGGCCTAAACAGAGGGCTGTAACAAAGCCACTTCTCTGCCCTCTAAAAGAGCAGACTGACAAGACTAACTCTCGTGCAATAATTAGTCAGTAATACAATAAATTAAGTGAGATGGCATCTCATTTCATACTGTCTACTCTAGGGCTTGCCATCTTTGGAATTGCAAACATGAAACTTGCAAATTACAGCACCGTTAGAAACTGGAATTATAGCAATATGAGAATGACCCTCACGCTTGTTTTAATTGGTTTCAGTTAATCCAAATTGCCAACATGTCTAACTTGCTGAAGCATACTGCTCAAATGTGATGTAATGCCTTGAATGTGCGGAGAGTCTGCCCTGCCTCCTCTCCTCTTCCTTCTCTTTTCCTCCCCTCCCCTCCCCTCTTCTTCTTCTTCTTTCTCTTTACTTTCCTTCCCTTCTCTCCCCTCCTCTTCCCTTTGTTCCCTTTCTTTCTTTCTCTTTCTCCCTCATCCTTCTTTCTTATTTATTTATTTATTCGGTGAGGAACATTGGCCGTGAGCTAACATCTGTTGCCCCAATCCTCTTTTTGCTTGAGAAAGATTGTCTTTAAGCTAACATCTGTGCCAGTCTTCCTCCTTTTTGTATGTGGGATGCTGCCGCCACATGGCTTGATGAGCAGTGTGTAGGTCTGTTCCCAGGATCTGAACTCCTGAACCCCTGGCTGCTGAAGCAGAGTGTGCTAACTTAACCACTATACCACTGGGCCGGCCCCTCGTCCCTCTTTCTTAAATTTGTTTTTCCATTTTCAAGTTTGTGATTGTAACCTCCTAATGTTTATGTGAATTATGTAGACATAATCGTGCCCACTTTACACACGAGAAAACTAAGTCATTACAGACATTATATAATTTGAATTGTAATATGAATTTTGTGGTGAAGCTGGAAAGAAACCCACATTTCATAACCCTTGTGCATTTTATATGTCTGCAGGTCTCAAAGCAACATCTCAGGTTCAATCATGGGGACTGATTTACAGTGTATAACGAATAACAGTGCATTTATTAAGATGAAGGTGAAAGAAAATAAGGTAGCTTGAAAATTCTTAGTGACTTAGTATTTTAACTCAGGTAGTTCACTTCACTTTTCATCTATATTATGGGAATAATAATGGATCCTCATATATCAGGGTTTTAGAAGCCTTTCATAAAGATAGGATTATATTCAAAAAACATATTTTTGTGGGATTAGATGGGTTGGGTTCCACCAAGCATCAGTGTGCCTATCTTTAAATAGCACTTCCTACCTACTCTTGAGTAAGAGTTATTAAGTTAGTTTTTTTTTTTTTTTTTTGCTTGAGGAAGATTAGCCCTGAGCTAACATCTATGCCAATCTTCCCCCATTTTTTTTGTATGTGGGACACCTCCACAGTGTGGCTGGTGAATGGACCAGGTCTGTGCCTGGGATCTAAACCCACGAACACAGGCTGCCAAAGCAGAGTGTGTGGAACTTCTTTCTGTGGGCTGGGCCTATAGGTTGGTTCTATTTTTTTTGCCAGTGTGTGGTACTAGCAATTAGTATAGTGTTTGTGAACACGTCCTGATAGGGGACAAAAGGCATGCTTGGGTTTTTGGGGGGAGACTCTCAGACTCTGTGGTCGACCAGGAGCCTTTAGCTGGAAGAATTTCCTTGAGATCTATGGTTTGTCTCCCAGGAACATAATCTCTAAATGGTTAAAATGTAATTGTTCAAAGAGTTTGGTTTTATAGAAGAAGAAGAAAAGGATGGGGCTCATGTTATATTTTTTCCCAGGGTAATTAGATTACCAGTGACTTCTGATCATATGATAGCCAGCACCAACTCATTTTCTGGGGAATGTGCTATTAGATCAGATGATAACTTTTTCCAAAAGGTGTTCTAATAATGAGGCTGCATTTGAGAGAAGAAGCAAAACAAATCATTGCTTCTCATATCATAAGCGTTGTCATCGCCCTGATTCTACTCCTTGCCAGATTGTGACGCACTTGAGGCAGGAATTCTTTTCTTTATAACGTTTGTAGCACAGAGTCTAACTACAAGCAAGTAGTTCTTGTTGGAGACAATGTCCCTGTACAGTTTTGGGAGAAAAGCCCAAAACTGTTAAAAAGCTGAGATACCTAAAGTGGACCATTTAAGGTGCCATGTAGTTACTTTCCAAACATGTTTTAAAATATAAAGCATCTGGGGTGTTAAAGAACCTTGCTAATTGATAGGAAGGCGGTTGCAACACTAACTCCAATGAAAATGAGTGGCGACAATAATGCGAAGCAGAATTAGCTTCCTCACCATCTCCTGTTTTCCTCACTTGCCACTCTCCACAAAACTAAGAAATGAAACGTGACCACAGAAAATCTCACTGTTGCCTAGTTGGAGACAGGGTTAGGCAAAGTGGGGGAATGCAGAGCTGAGGACTTCACTCTAGTTCCCAATTCTTGCGGCCTAAGGGGCTGAGTGGGAAGGAAGGCTGTCACTCAAGTCTAGTTCAATGACTGGCCATAAAACTCCAGGTGAGACAGGAGTGCAGAGAACTGCTGGAGTTTTCGTTAGTTAATCTTTAAACAGCCATATTATATCTTTTTCTTCTTCATGTATTAATAGAGTTAAGGATTATTTGCTCAGTGCTTGTAAAATTTCAATTTTGGTCCAGACTCAGATAATACTCTTCTTTTGGTTTTCTCCTGCTGGTGGGTGGGCGGGCAGGGGGCATCCTTATTTGCCTATCTGGCAACACTATTGTGAGTTATATTTATTGGCTGGAAACTTGGCAACGCTAATATTTTTTCTTAGTAACAAGACACTACCCTGAAGTTTTACTTACAAGACTCCAAGGCAACCAGGTGGAACATACATCATTAGCTTACTGAAAAATGAATATATTTTAAAGAATGACTTAAAGCTGTTCATTTATAGTATATTAAACCAAAGAAAAGGCTTAACGCAAGCCCAGCTTTCTGCAGTAGAATTAACTAAATCAAAATGAGGCTTTTTTTTGGTCAACTTTATTGAAACTCATTCAACTTTCCAAGAACTAAGAATTAGCTTCCTGTCTTGACTGTTTGGAATTACTTACTGTCATCTGTTTCAGACGTTAAAGGACGTGATTTAATAGCAGCAATAAGGTCCTTCTTCCTCATTTGGCAGGTGTTAATTATTTAAACACTACTCATTTTAATTTGTTTCCAATCACTCTTTTGAGTGATTTGCTTTACAGGTTTCATTATGTGCATTTCTTGACAAAAAAATCAAAAGGAAGGCAAGCTCATGCCCTGGAACTATACTGTGCAATCTATCTCTTGATAGGTGGGGGGATGCAAGGCTGTATTTCACGTATTATGATCTTCATGGTCTCTGCTGTGGAATATAATATATAATATATCATTTTTATCTTCTTTATAATAAAAAGTTGCTCTAGGCACAAAGCCTCAGTTTCTTGCATGCTAATGATCCTGGCTGACTGGAGAAAGACTTTGCATTTCCTGGTCTGTCAATTAGGAATGAGTCGGGCAACTAGAGTAATTGAAAATATAGGAGGGCCATTTCTGCCAATGAAACCACTCCTTTCTTGCATTTTGGCATCATCCTCTGTCAATTCTTGTTGCTTTGTTCCCTCCGGCTATACTGGCTTCTGCTCCATGATGACTCTTGTTATAAACAGCCCTGGGCTTGTGTTTCCCCTAGTAAGATGCTTGTCAGAGCTTCCTCTACTCAGATGGTACAGCCCCGTGTGTGCTCATATGGAAAATTAGCTTTGCACTAGCAGAAATGCTGGTGTCGCTTAAATAGGGCACTAGTCTAAGTGCTTGATAGAAAACTTTTTCTGAAGACTAACATCTGAATTTAAAAAGCAGAGGGATAAGGAGAAAGAGAAAAAGCTTTCACAACCCCTCTGGGAAAGGAGAAACTGACAACCCTAGGGTTTTTTCAGTTGTACACAGAAAAGTAATTTCATCTCAGTGTGAAATGGAAAAGGTGGGTGTTTGTTTAGATTGAGGCCATTCGGTAATGATTTTAACACTCATTGGAATCTCTTAGCCAAAGTATTCCAGGGACAAAGTCTGTAATGAACACTTATCCTCCCAATTAAAGTTTCAGTCCCAATGAAAATGTTACCTGATACCCTTCTCCTATTTTCAGTTTTTCAGTCTTTGCTCTGTTTTTACCTTCATGATTGGTGGCCTCGTTCATCATTTTTCCACTGAAATGATTCTTCCTTCGGCAGCCAGCAACAAAACCAAACAGGCTGATCTTCTAGCTTAAGAATCAGGCTCATCAGACTCATTGATTTGAAGGCTAGAAGAACTGATTGAATTTCTGGATGAAACGGCTTCACTTCCTTGACTGAGTAGAATAGGGGGTCATTAAGTCTTTGTAAATAAAATGTTAGTAAACAATAGCCTTAAATGTTTCAAACATGACTCAGTTGTCTAAGTTAACTGTTCTTCAGTTAGCTGTTTCCCAGATCTCTGAGATCACTTTCATTTTGGTGATAGAAAGATGCCTGTGGTTGAAGTGTGGCAAAAGTCTTTAATGTGAAAGGCACTTTGTAATGAAAAGCACCATAGCCTCGAGCTTGTCACTCTTTTCCACATGTCTGCAAACCCTCTGAAGATAACATGTGTGGCTCCATTGGAAATCATCACAAGATTCGCGGGGGTTGGGGAGAGCTCATAGAGATGAGGAAAAGGATGAGAACGAAGGCCTTTGAAAACATTTCAACGTTTATTCTTTTGCTTATTTGCGGATTCAACAAATGTTAACTGAATGCATATCCTGTATTACAGGGGGAAATACATGTTTAAATGAGACAGCTCACAATCCAGTGAACCAGTGAACCAGTGAATCCAGCTCACAATCAGCTAAACCTGTGAACAAAGAATATTAATCAGTGTGTCACATGAACCACATATGCAGTGTTCTACATGAGCTGAGAAAAGAGAGACACTAATGTTGTGGGGAATTTAGGAAGTTTTCCCAGAGAAGGTAGTATTTGAATTGGGTATTGGAATAACTAGTGGCCATTTGTCATGTAGAAACGGCGATAGGTTGGGGAGACTGGTGGCAGAGGGTTTTCCAGGTAGAGAGGAGTAAGGGAGCTTGGGACAGCTCCGATGAAAATGTCAGAAAGTGCTCAGGGTTTGGCGTCTTGTCGGGATGTGCGCAGATGTTCAAGGCCGTGCTAAGAAGTTTAATCTTTTTCCCAAAAGAGACTGATCCTCCAAAAGGCTTCAATCAGGGAAGGGTCAGCATTAGAGCTGAGTTTCAGAAGATCAGTCTGCTGATGGAAAGGAGGATATATTCAACAGGGGAGAGAGAATGAAGATGGGAGGTCATTGAGAAGAATGAGAAGAAACCAAGCGAGGAGACATTCTGACCTAAGCTAAGGCATTGGCTGTGGGTGTTAAGTCAAAAGCCGGGAAGGGTCTGAATTTTATCCTACTTGCAAGCTAAAGAGTTAGTCTGCCACAGTTTAACATAGAAATACCGATGGAAGACATAAGAACCAAGGTTAGAGATGGATGCTTTATTACTCAGCAAAAACAGCAGCCAGAGCAGCAACCCGCATGAGGGTCCATGTCCGAATCCCCACGGAGTGACTTGATGAGGATTGGTTGTTACCTAGGTGTGTAAATGGAGTGCATCACAGGAGAGGACCTCAAATTTTAGTACACTCTGATCTTTTATAGGGTTGCCAGCATATCTTGCCATTTCCCCTCCAGAGAGAGAGAGAGATTATTCATTACCTGGAATGTAAGCCAGTCTCCACGGGAGAGGGGAGAGGCACCTCTGATTTATAACCCTGGGAGCTAAGTAAATGTCTCTGGAGACAGGCATCTCTAAATCTCTCTGGAGGGTTGCACACTCTCTAGCTTCCTAAGCTGGCTGCTATTTAAATATGTCCTTCGCTCAAAAGGCCCACTACGTCCGAACACGAAAAATCCGTGGAGGATTGTTTCCTAGCCTGGAGATGGAGCAGAAGGGCTAACTAAATGAAATTTATGAAGGAGCATTGTCAAAAAACCAAACCAAACCAAACCCTAGAAGCTGATTAGATGGGGCAGAGGTTGGGGAGTGAGGCCGGTGGAAGCCTTAGGTGTGACTAAGGTTTCTGATTTGGTAGATCTGCTGGCAGGTGGGTAGGAAGAGAAGACGAGCTTGTTTTTTTGGTGGTGATGGTGGAATGGGGTGCAGACACAGGCACAAGTGAAAGGTTTAGAGCTTGGTTTGTATAAATTGAGTATACCTGGAGATGCTATGGGGTGCTTTGAAAAGTGACTACTTTTTAGCATCATTTGCTATTGCACAAATAGTAGGAAAGGGGGACATGAATAGTAGGTGAAAGGAGCCACAGTTCCACTTCTCACGTGGACTCATATTTTTTTCTTTGGAGGGTGGCTGTGGTATCCTAGTAGACAGGAAGAATTAAGAGCTCTGTATTACTTAACTCTTACTTTGGGAAATGGGCTTCAAGGGCAACTTGAACTTGCCCAGAGTAGAGCTCCTAAAACATCTTCCATCTCTCAAATTGCCACAGAGCAATTACTCCTACATTGTAGACCCTTAACAGGCTCTGGGCACATGAGAAGTAAAGTGACATAGAGTGGGAATTGTGCAAGGCTTTAAAAGCCTCTTATGAGCTGCTGTAATGACAGAGACTGGGGATCCTGGATGCATTTTTCATTTTTATGGAGGGGGTACAGCAAGATGTGGAGGGAAGAGCACTGGACCAGGAGTTAAAAGGTCAGGATGACAGTCTCAGCTGCTTCTTTGACTAGTCACAGAGGCCTGAGAAATTGCTAAGCTACCTGAGCCCTTTATTTCATTTTTAAAGTGGCAAGGACTGCCTGCTTGGCAGTGTTTTGAAGATCAAGTGAAGAATATTTCATAAACTGTGACTATCTTGCAGTCGCAAATTATGACCACTATGCTACCATTGCCATTCCAATTGAATCTAAGTTCCACAAACATTCAACGAAGGTGCTTAATACTTATTAGGTATTTGAAGTAAAAGATGTTGCTGCTAATTTTTTCCCCTTTTCTTTCTATATATGAGAGACCATCATCTTGCCCTTTTCCAAAGCTTGTGAGATGGGTAATCATGGCTTTTTATGTGTGTATGTGCCTTCTTCTATTATGTTTGGAAAATTCTAGAAAACTTGCACCTAAATCAGTATAAGGCAAATAGAAAGTTGCATTGTAAATAGATAAGGAAGTATCTTATTCCCTCACTGGATTTAAAACATGAGAATTTCCTGGGGAAAAATTAGTGATTTTTTTCCTCTGGTTGAGATTTCCTTTTAAGAGGAAGCTTTCTTTTTCTTTGGCGTCTATGGTATTTCAAATACAATTTTATTACCCAGGGTATTGAATAACTGTATATTATCCAACATGCAAAAGGTACTCTGCCCGGATTGTTATTAAAATGTCAATTATGATTGCAGCACTGTAGGGCTGGATATTTCATCTGAGAAAATAAACTAAGTATGGACCCTCCCTGTGCATTATGGGGCTTTGGATTCTAACTTCCTTTCTGGCATGTAACTTTGTCATTGTTAGTGCTGTGGAATCCATTCCAACTCCTAGTGACTCTGTGTACAGGAAAGCTGAACCCGGCCTGGTCTTTTTGCAGCATCCTCTCACCTTCCAGTGCTCTATCAGACAATGCCCTGCTACTCTTCATAGGCTTTTCATGGTCAATTTTTTTGGACATGAGTGGCCAGGTCCTTCTTCCTAGTCTGTCTTAGTCTGGAAGCTCCACTGCAACCTGTCCACCATGGGTGGTGACCCAGCTGGTATTTGAAATACTGGTGGCATAGCATTCAGCATGACAGCAGCATGCAGCCACCACAAGATGACAACTGACAGGTGATGTGGTTCCATGACCAGGAAACAAACCTGGGCTGCGGTGGTGAGAGCGCTGAATCTTAACTACTAGACCACCAGGCCTATAACTACTGGCTGCTAAATACATGAGACTCTACTTGATTCTAATGCAATATATCAAACCGTTGTTACAACTTGTCTTCAAAGTTCACATGCTTTTCCTCTTTCGTCAGTTTAAAACATTACAAGTGGCCCTTTATCTTTAATTATTGGTCTTTTATATACTAATTGCATAGAGCTGGGTAAGTTTATAATGTTGGTACTGCTTAGCCTTCTGCATGTGTGCCTTTTCTTTTAGGGTTGAGCACCTAGTGGAGGTGGGACGTTGAGGAAAGCCTAGTTTGGCTTCCCAAGCACAAGAGATGCTATCTAAGATAGCTCCATTCTGATGTCTGGAGATTCCAAGAAGAATGGGGAAAAGGTTGATAAGAGGAGAAAGAATATTTTTTCAGAGAAGTATGGAGACACATAATGTTAGCATTGCAGGAGATCTAAGTGGTCCTTTAAACCAGAATGACAAAGAAATCCATCAACTGGACTTGTGAAAGAAGCTTGTTTATCGGGGCAAAGTTGGGCAAGAATCCTGTTGCCAGTTGAATCTTGTACCATCTTTGCTCCCCAGGTTGGGCTCCTCCTACCTGAAGTTTGAGAAAGAGCTCTAAAGAGGGGAGAGCCAAGGGGCAGGAGAAATGTCAACTTAGGGAAGAGGTGTTAATGGAATTTAGCTCAGATTTCATTTCATGGAAAAGAGATCAGTCAGTGTTATGAACTACTAAATGTGACTAGATTGCTTAAGAACCAGTGAAGATTTACAAACTCCTTGTGTTATTTCCTCTAAATTGCAGTAGATTTTTATACAGTTCTTCCAGTTTAAGGCACATTGGATTGAGTAACAAATTGGTGATTTCGAACAGTTTTGTTTCACACCTGTTAAGAGTTAATAAATTGCAGCTCTTTTCTTTGCAAAATGTTTTCCAAGTAATTTAGACATTGCCCCGCCTTGGACATTACAAACAAATTCTTTGCACTTGGGACTTAAAACAACAACCTGACCAGTTGCTAGAGTTGGGAGAATAATCACCCCAGTCCAAAACACCTGGAATCCTCATCAGTTCTTGGGAAACACTGCCACCATTGTCCTTTGGGTGGTGTGAGCTAATTGTAGAGTTACTGTGCAATAACCCTTTATTTGGGACTAATAAAATCATAACCTCATTGGAAACTATGGTGCTTCCCCATTGGACTCTTGTGTATGCTCAGTACTGTCTGCATTAAAAAAGAAGAGAATTGCAAAATATTCTATTGCTAATAGAAGAAAACATCTAAAGAATATAGCCAGAATATTTCTTGAGCAAGATTATGCAGTGTGTGTGTGTACACATGTGTCGGGGTGAGTGGGCATGCAGTTCTGTAAAGAATAAACAAAGCTTGGAGGGCCTAGAACCTGGAGCGTAGTTGTGCAGATGTACATGCGGGACTGTATTTGGTTGTAGTGAGCCAGCTTGTCTCCATCTCATTTCAAAATAATAGGCAGGAGACTGCACAGCTGAGTTTCCCCAAATGGCTAGGGCTGTAGACTATCTTTTCCAATGTCACTGGATTGATGGATCATTAAGATGTCTCGTGTTTTTAAAAAGAGATAGCCTACTGACAAGCAGAATTCATGTTTTAAAAAATCTTAATAGGGAAAGAAGCTAGACAGACTGAGAGAAAATATTGACAATATTGTTTCGGAAAGCATCACTACCTTGAGCTAATCTTTCAATTCTGGTAAGTAGCAATGATTTTGTTGGTGGGTAAATCTCACTGTCTTGATGAAACCTGCCCTGACCACATTGATGGGATTGCTTCTGCCTCTGATGTCCAGTGGCATCTATTGTCTTTACCACTCACTTGCCAATGAATCTCATCTTGTTCTGATCTGATTTTTGCGCATTGTTTAAATCTTTTGTTGTAGTTTGACTTTGTCTTTGCTGGTAAGAAGCTCACAATCTTGTAAAGGATAAGACACTCTCTTATGGGTCTTGGTTTTTTCCTCGCATAGTGACTTACATAGGGTGGGTGCTAAAAAATATGTCTGTTGACTTGATTTGCTATAGAATAATTTCAGTAGAGTTAAAGAAGCAATTTTGCTCTTTTCTGCAGCAGTAAACAGCCATTAGTTTGTTATTGTAAGGTTGCCTGAGGCCAGATTTTCAGACTAAAAGTGAATGCGAGCCATCTATCAAGGAAACAGAATTATTTAGCACAATAAACATTTTGGTGTACATTTGGCCTAGAGGAAATTTTTTGTCTATCAATACGGCCCAAATTCCTCAAATAACGACTTATTCCTTATTCCCTGTGTTTGTGTTCCTGGTTATCAGGGAAATCTAAGTCTAATCTAAAAAGGCAGAAAATGCACTCTAAGTGTAGACTAATGGTGAGTAAAATGCAAGGATGATTTTGAAAGTGCCTCTTAGAAAAGTATCAATAAACATTCCAACATGAGTCCAGGGCTCTAGGATTTAGATCTGGGGGTGAAGGCTTACACTCAGCTCTGTAAATGATTAAGATTACAGGTTGCTCCGAGCATCAACATCTCGTGTGCAGAAATGTTTCTGCTCACAGGGTCTGCTACAGTGGGGAAAGTGCTGCCATCCTGTGTGCCTCATGACCCTGGGAAGTTTCAAGAATTCTTAATCAGTTGATTTCATGTTTTTAGGCTAATTCCATTTCCTATTCTGAAGACTGAAAGAAAAACATCAGTGCTTAAAAAAACAGTTTAGGATTCTTGCTTTTATCTTCGGGAATATGATTATTAACGGCTATTTTAGAAGTGCTTTTAAATTTGGGGGCATTTGCCCCCCCTCCTTTCTTATTCATGAATCCTGAAGCTGCAACCAGTAAGCCTTCTTTTTCTTCCAGACTCTTCTCTCTTGCTATTTCAGTGCCTCGGGCAAGCCTTTCATCCTCCTTCTGTGTGCCACAAATTAGAGAAGCTAGTCTGAGGCCTGCAGCTTTTTGTGTGTGTCAAAGGAAGGGATCCAGACTTGAATGCAGCAGCACCCATTGGTCGATCCATCTCACTCCTTTCTGTAACCATCAGCCAACCCCCCAAAGTCCCTTGGCACCCCTTTCCTTGAAACGAAGGCCCAAGGAGGTCAGACTGCCTCTCTTGCTTTGCCAAGCATCACTCAGCCTCAGCTGAAGTAATGTTTACATATATGATCATTCCATGCCATTTAAAATATGTAATGGATACTGTGAAAACAATAGGCATATTCAAGCTCCAACACTGTGCACAAATGAGAGAAATATTCCAATACTCATATCAGAGCCTAATAGGTATAATTTTGCTCACAATAGAGTAATACACAGCAGCCTTCCCCAGACCGCTGGGTAAAACAAAGAAGTAGTTGTCAACCTTTTCAGAATCAGATGTTAATGATATTTCGTGTCTTTGTTGAGTCTGTGGAAAGCAGCTACTGCACCTAGAAGGGAAATGACTTCCATACCAATCGCCCTCAGCCAAAGTCATTCGGACTGGGAAAGCTGGACCGAGTCCATATTTACATTTCAGAGAGAGGTGTGAAAGAAGATTTCAAGACAGAATTGACTGAGCTGCCTCCCACTTGACTTACCCGATGTTCAATCTTATCAATGCTTTGAGGGGTCTTATTATTTCCAACATATAGAAGGGGAAAGTGTAATGTAAACAAGGGGCCGACGTTTTTTGGCAAAGGAGAGAAGTGTTTTCTGCATTTCGTGCATTTTTGGAGACCTCTGAAATCCCAAAGTCATACATCTTCCAAGGTTTGGAGGATGGTTTATTCAAGCATTGCCTGTACTCAGCGGCTTGGAGAGCAGCAACTTCGCTGTATCTTTCGTAGCAAGCAACTAACTATTCGGTCTTTTTCTGCGAGCTGGTTATAAAGAGCTGCGGCCTCCAAGAGTTTGCTTTTCATGTCTTCCTGTATCCTCTTTTTGCATATAAGAGTATGTCTTCGCTTCAACAAAATTCTGTTTTCATTCGTTTTAAGTTTAACTCCAATTTCAAGTCCACCCAAAAAATAGGGCCTCTTAGTACCATTGTTCCAGTTGCTGGGAATTAGGCCACTCTTTTCGACCCAATACATCTCATTTTAATCTTAAATCTTTAGACATGGCACAACTACCTATTAAGAATCTGAGAGAGATAGCTCTGAGGGTCAGATTCACATCTTTCCTAGGAAAACACAAGCCCTACTAAAATCCTAAAAAGCAGAAACTAGGGCTGGCCTGGTGGCTCAGTGGTTAAGTGTGCACATTCCACTTTGGCGGCCCGGGGTTCGCCGGTTCGGACCCCGGGTGCTGTCACGGCACCGCTTGGCACACCATGCTGTGGTAGGCGTCCCACATATAAAGTAGAGGAAGGTGGGCACACATGTGAACTCAGGGCCAGTCTTCCTCAGCAAAAAGAGGAGGATTGGAGGCAGTTAGCTCAGGGCTAATCTTTCTCAAAAAAAAAAAAAAAAGCAGAAACTAAACTACAATCACTTTTTAATAGTAGGCTTACATTGAAATTCCACTTTCACAGTGATTGTGATATATTTTTAAATAAAGACTCCCCACAGTTGTCCAAATTCAAATCAGGGCCTATTTCCCCCTTCATGAGTGCCCACTTATGAAGACTATGTCAGCTCATCTCTGTAACTGTGAAAATTTTATTATAGAAATTAAATTATAAGCACTATATCTGCCAATATGGAACCTCTTATGTTTATATATGGACCCGTGTCAGAGTGCAATATAAGTTCTGAAAAGTTTTATAGACACGATTGTGATTGTACAATGTGTTCAGTAAGACGTTTTCCAGATTTGGTCAATTAACGGGACTTTGGCACAACTAGTGCAATCCTTCCAGTTATTTTGAAGTCTGTTTCTGATTGTCATAGCTTAGTGTCTTGCTACTCAAAGCATTGTTTATGGACAAGCAGCATCGGCAGCGCTTGAACATGTACAAACGCAGAATCTTGGGCCCCAGATAAGACTTTGTGAATCAAGCGCCAACGCTATTGTTCTGCCGACTACATTTGAATAGCAAGGACTAGTGGATTCTAAATTAGACGTTCGGGTCATTTTGAGTGTTAGACAGTTTTGGAAGTATGTATGCATTTTTTGTGTGGTCAAGAGGAAATTATTTTATATATGATTAAATATTGTAGTAATATGCTCTAAATTATGTGGTTTCCCAGACAACATGCTTTATTTTTTAGCAGTATGCTTTTGGCAGAATCTACTCATTAATTTACTAATTTATGAATTCCTAATGGTGACTCTTGGGAAGAATATGCAAACCGTTTGTACATTTACTGTATCTCAATGCTTTAAATACTTTAATATCATTGGAAATCTAAAATAATAAAAACAATAATAGTAATGTAATAGGTAATATTTATACAACACTTAGTATGTCCTGGGCACTCTTCCAACCACTTTACGTATATGAACCTGTTGAATCTTCCTGACAGTCCTATGAGATGTCTTACTATTATGCTCACTTTATAGATGAGGAAACTGAGGCATAGAGAGACAGTGACTTGCCCAAGTTCAAATAGCTAGAAAGTGGAGGAGTTGGGGTTGTTATGTTTGCCCATTAGAAATGCTAGGTGGTATTAACCAGTGACTTGGAGCTGGGGGCGCTTTTAGAGCCCAGTATACCCTCTTTTTTTCCATATGAGGGAAATGAGGACCAGAAAAGCCATGGGGCTTGCATAACATTACAGGTAAATTAGTGGTGATTGGGTGTATATCTCAGCCCCCTTATAGTTTATACATTTGGACTTCATAACCTTCCTGGGAAATAGGTAGGCACCTGGATGTTACACCAATGGCAACCCCATCTTGGCTTAGTACTTCAAGGAAAGAGGTTGGCATAAGTATAGGTGATAATGCCCAGAAACTGTGTGCTCCTTGTGTGGCATAATTGCTCCCTCTCTTTCTTAAGTCTCTTCTCAACCCCGTCAAGATGTGTAGTGTTGCACGAATCGCTCTGATTCGCATTATTTGTTGACATGTCTGCTCCACACCAAGGCTTAAGAGCTGAGGCCATGTTTTATTCTTCTTTATGACCTTAATAATTGCCATGGAATCTGACACACCGTAAGCCCTTAGCAAATCGTTGTTGTGTGGACAAATGACGACTCCTCACCACTGCTTTAGGTACGCAGCCCAGATGGCTATCAGACCCAGGTGGTTCCATCAGGAATGGAAGGAACTAAGCCCAAGGTGAACATGGAGAGATGGGGAGTACAGTTTCATGGGCCACTGGTGGCGTTGGTAAAGATTTGTTCATTTAAGAGCACAGTTCAGTGTGTAGGCAGTTGACTATTTCTTTCCTGTATCTCTTCATGTACATATTTTCTGGTTTTGGTTGTAAATTCTCAAAGGCAGCAATTCCCTTTCTTTACTCGCTTTCTACAGTTCCTGGCTTTATACCACCTACAGAAAAGAACTGGTGAATGTTTGTGGGGGATAATAATGAAATTGTTAGAGAAAACTTATAATATTGCCCTTTTCTAGGAAATGTTCTCTTTCGATAATTTTATTTATTTAACTAGATAAAGGGAATAAGCACTAGATGAATTTGCTGGTCAAGGTCACAGAGAATAGTTAAAATGCAGATGTTTCCATTTTTACTAGCCCGTGGTTTTAAAATAAAGTCACAAATACTTTTAATGATCAAGTGGGCCCTTACTAGTCTAAAGAGCCCATGGTGAGAGTGTTTCCCAGTTACTTTTGGGGGGTCCCCAAAGAGTTGGGCCATGTGTCCCCATAAACCAGACTATCAGCTGTAGCTATCACTTGGCTCCTTCTTACTTTTTTTCTCCTGCTCTAACTTACGCTTATCCACAGCTGCCCTCTGCCAAGCCCCTGGGTGAAGTGTCATGGAATTGCTGACTGTCACATGTATAATGAAAAGCCAAGAAAAGTTATTTGAAGAAGAATGAAAGAGTCTTGCCCTACCAGATTTATTTTTTTTAATTAAACTATTTTAAGATGATTCACATGCAGTTATAAGAAATAATTCAGCAAAACTCATTACCCTTCACCTAGTTTCCCCCGATGGTTACGTCTTGTAAAGCTATAGTACATTATCACAACCAAGATATTGATATTGATACAGTCAAGATACAGAACATTTCTGCCACCACAAAGATCTCTCATGTTGCCCTTTTATAGCCACATCCACTCCCTCCAGCGAGCACTACCTCCTGGACTCCTGGCAACCATTAATGTGCTGTTGATTTCTGTAAATTTTCACATCATAAATGACATATAAATGTAATCATATACTACATCATCTTTTGACTTTGGCCTTTTTCAGTCAGCACAGTTCTCAAGAGATACATCCAGATTTCTGTGTGGACAATACTTTGTTCCTTTTTATTTTTTTATTTCATTTTTTTTTGCTGAGGAAGATTTGCCCTGAGCTAACATCTGTGCCAATCTTTTTCTACTTTGTATGTGAGTTGCCACAATAGCATGGCCACTCACGAGTGGTGCAGGTCTGTGCCTGGGAAGCAAACCTGGGCCACTGAAGCAGAGCATGCAGAAGTTAACCACCAGGCCACTGGGGCTGGCCCACTTTGTTCCTTTTTATTGCTGCATAGTATTCCACGGTATGGATGAACCACAGTTTGTATATTCATCCATTGAAGAACATATGAGTTGTTTCTAATTTTTGGCTATTACAAATAAAGCTGCCGTGAAATTTGTGTACAGGTTTTTTTGTGGATATAAATTTTTAATTTCTTTGGGGTAAATGCTGAGGAGTACAATTGCTGGGTCATATTATACTTACATGTTTTGTCTTTGAAGGAACTCTTTTCCAGCATAGCTATTTCACTGGGTGTAAAATTCTGGGGTGACAGTTGTTTCAAATCAGCAGTTGAAAATTTTTCGGTGACTTCCTTTTGGTCTCCATGGTTTCTAATGAGAAATTTGCTCTTACTAGATTTCCCTCCCATTATTGATAAGATATTCCTCTTTCATCACTTTTAAGACGGATTCTTTGTTTCCAGTTTTCATAAATTTGACTACAATGTGTTTCGATGTGGATTTATTCTGTTTAAGATTCACATACCTTCTTGAATTTGTAGATTTATGTCTTTTGCCAAATTTGGCAAATTTTAAGCCATTATTTCTTTCAGTACTTTTTGAGCCCCACCTTCTTTCTCCTTTTCTTCCGCGTCTTTGATTACAGGAATTTTAAATCTTTTGTTATAGTCTTACAGTTCCTCAAGACTCTATTAATTTTTTCCATCTATTTTCTCTCTGTTTTTTAGATTGGATAATTTCTGTCATTCTATCTTCCAACTCAATGATTATTTCTTCTGTCTCCTCCATTCTGATCTTGAGTTCATCTGTTCATTCTTTTATTTTGGTTTTTGTATTTTTTGGTTCTTAAACTTCCAATTAGTTCTTATTTATATCAACTATTTCTATGCTGAGACTGGAAAAATGTTTTATTTGTTTCAAGTGTATACATAATTGTGCATTGAAGCCTTTTTATGATGGCTGTTTTAAAAATCTTTTTCAGATAATTCTAGCATCCCTTTCATCTCAGTGTTGGCATCTACTGATTGTCTTTTTTTCATTCCATTTGAGATCTTCCTGGTTATGAATATGATGTGTGACCTTTGATTAAAATCTGGACATTTTGTGTATTATGTATGAGACTCTGAATCTTATTTAAACCTTCTGTTTTTAACTGATTTTATTTGACACTGCTCCAGCAGTAGGAGGAACCACCTCTTTCCTGTTATGTGAAGGTAGAAGTCCAGGTTCCCCACTGTCCTCATTGACACTTGTGCGAGGAGGGGGAATCTACTGAAAGGGATCGGGAATTCCAGCTCTACACTAGACCTCCATGGTAACTCCCTGGCTGGCAGAAGTATGCGTGCTTCCTTAGTGCTTGCCACGTGGTTTCCACTGATGCCACTGAGGGGGACAGTGGCCTTCACCACTGGGTGTGATGAAAGTCCTGATTCTACTAGTCCTCCTCGGCACCACTCTAATGGGGAAGGGGCAGGGTACTTCCTTACTGCCAGGTGGAGGTGGAAGTCTAGACTCTCCGCTAGGCCTTGGCTGGCTTGGGTGGGGATGTGGCCACAGTTTTCTCTGTGTTGTTTGGCAAGAAGAGAAATTATTGTCTAATAGTTTTATGTTTTTTCTAGGCCGCTTCTTCCAGGTCCTTTGGCTAGGGAGAATATACTTTGGTGGGGCTTCCTTCTTCCCTTTTGTCTCTGTTTCTAGGTTGTCAGTTTCAATTCCAAATCTGGAACATATGATGCAAAGAGAAAGCGTAGGGAGCTCACCACTATGTCATCCGGAAGTCCATAGCCATTCTACCTTCTTCTCTTTCTCTTTCAATCTCTTCTTATGTTATTTTTATAGATAATGTTCTATAGCTGTTAGCTGTATTCGTGGAGGATTAGGGAAAAATATGCCTACTCTACCTTTTTGGAAGCGGAAGTCACGCTCTACCGGATATTAACAGTTACTATAAAGACATAGAAAATTTAGCAAATTGTTCATTCAGCCCATTGATTTTTGGTGAGTAGGCTTTTGGCCAATTGATGTTTGGTGACTTGCCCTAGGACTGTTGTATCAGTAGATAGGGAACAACTGCTAGGGAAAACTGGGTGGAAGAATTTGTAAGCAGAATAGAGCTGTGCTCTGATAACCTTTGGACAATTCTTCTTGAGTGGCCATAGAAAACTGTAAAAGAACAGTAAGAATATTTAATATTTTTATAGAAATTTCCTGTTACAAACTATTTTCTTAAATATCTGATGTGTATAAATGATTTGTATTAATATACCAGGTATCTCTTTGTAAGCATTAACAGTTTATTAGATTAGCAGCTTTAAGAGTAAGTAATTAAAACAAACCATAGGCTTTTAGATGGATGATCCTCGGGAACAAGAAGGGTTCACATAATTAACTAATGCTGTGTTACTAAGCAAACTGAATTACTGAGATTTCCTTTCGAGAGTAACTAAGCAATTTTTGATGTTGACCTTTCCTTTTCAAGGGCTGCTGCTACTTCAGATCCTGTCTATAGTAATGATTCAAAATCTTAGATTTTTTTATTGCAACACCAGACAACTCATCCTTCCTTGAATAACGTCACACTATAGGTTGCAAAGCAGTGACCCATCGACTGCATTCAGTGAACTGATATGGGTGTTTCATACCATGGAATGTTAAAAAATTTTGTCAAAATATTTAACTCAGTAGATTTTATATAATAATAAGGATTTTTGTCTTATTCTGGAAAAAAAATTAAGTCATCTAGTAATGATTGACCCATAGTCCCTTGGCCAAGTAGTTTTGAACTGAGGTCTGACTAATTCCAACTGGTCTCATTTATATTACCTGCCAGTTCTTAAATGAGCGACTTAATCTGAATATTTTTTAAAGAATACCTTTGAAGTAGGTACATTACTATAGCTTCAGTAATATAAAAAAAGGATATGCTGTGAGAGATCCAGAGTTGTATCCAAAGACGTTTTCTCATTTAAAATAAATATCTCACCTATGTTTTAAGGCTAATAGTGCAAGAACTAGAACCTGGAATCAATTTATTATCTATTTAGTGGATTTCATAATTATTTTAATATTGTTTTACCTTTCTTAGTGCATATTTCAGCCACATGCTTCAGCAGACAATGTGTATAACATACACTATATTTCATTAAATGAGATTATAGATTAGACTCATATCATAGGAGAAATTAATATTTGTTGGCCAGTATATAGTAAGCACTGTGCTAAGTGATTGTCAAAACTTACCTCACATTGTCTCCCCAAATAACTTAATTTTCACATTGGGCAGAGGAGACAAGTGAAAATTAAGTGATCTGTCCAACATCCACACACAAACAACTGTGAGAGCTAGTGTTCACTTAGATCTCTTTACTTGGTAACCCATAAACTTCCTTCAAAGGAAGTTCCTTGTTTTCTTTATTTCCCTTAACTTTCCCCTCCATTTTAGTTTACTTTGTTTACAATTTTTCCTTTATTGATGCTACACGCCAGTTACTCTTCTCTGTGAACCATCTTTTGTGAGTTAGGATTGTTTTTCTTAGAAGGCAAATTGTGTAGTAGAAGTTGAGGATATTTTCTGACTGATCTTACATTCCTTTTTTTCCCCCTACCATTGTCTTCCCCAAAGCTCCATATACATTTCATTCCTTAAAATCTTGTGAGTTTGAACACTTCTGTTCTCTCTGTCATCACTGCAGTGTCTCAGAAAAGAATCTCATTCCATATGCTTTCAGGCGCTCAAGGAACCAAAACATGAAAACCTGGAATTTGTCATTACCCATTTGGCCTCCGGTCCATCAAATCCAGTAGCTTGCCTCCAGGAGAGGTCAGTCCTTGCCTCCTCAAAAGAATCTCTTCTCTCTATTATGTATTTGGTTAATTGGAAAATGCTGTGTTTTAGGTAAAAGATCCTGCTTCATTTGGATGGCAACCAAGTCAGCCATATGGGAAGGAAAATAATCTAGTGAGTTGCAAAATAAGAAATCATGGTCCATGTGTTCTGTTGGATGGCTTTCTTTGGGATATAAGGTACTATCTCTTTGAGTTTCAGTTTACAGCCCTTTAAATGGGAATATCTTGGGCTTTGTTGCTAAGATTTGAGTATATAATGAATATGCATCTGCTAACTAAATCTCTTTACCAGAAGGAGCTCTTTGGAGTATTCCCCTTTCCTGACCACCAAGGAATGTTATCGACTGATCTGACACTCTTCACAAAGTTAGTGATTCCACCTCTTCTCGTTTCATGCAATAGTCCATTTGTGAAAATGTGTTGAATACTTTAAAGTCTTGGATGATGACTTTGCTGCAGAAACAAATTGTCTGATAAAAGCCAGGGAAGTTGTTTCTTGTGTTTGCCCTGCTGTTGCAATGGGCATGTCTTAGACCCATGACTCACTGGAGAACAAAACATAACTATTAAGAAACATGGCAGAGCTAAAGGATCACAAAGGAGATATCAACCAAATTGGGAATAAGAATTCTATTTATCTATGGACTTCCATGGCAACTCTTTAGAAAACAAAACATCAGAGAAGAGATATATATTCTCCATCTCACACTGAAGCCAGTGAAAGAGGAGAGAGTCTGGAAGAACCTCTGTTATCAGACTAGGATACCAAGTGAACTATTCAATAGATATTATATGTTGTCAAGAAATCCTCTCCTTCCCAAGGATTAAGAAGAAAATGGCCTCAGTCTTTCACAAGAATTGGAGCAACGCTCAGTTGAGATTGTAAGCAATGTATTGGCTAAACTGAAGACTGTTACATGTATAAACAAATCGAAAGATTAAGGAGTTCAAAAAAATGTTTACTGGGGCCAGCCTGGTGGTGTAGTGGTTAAGTTCACATGCTCTGCATCAGTGGCCTGGGGTTTGTGGGTTCAGATCCTGGGCATGGACCTACACACCACTCATCAAACCATGCTGTAGCAGCATCCCACATACAAAATAGGAGAAGATTGGCACAGATGTTAGCTCAGGGCCAATCTTCCTCACCAAAACAAAAAAGTTTATTTCTTTCTGGAAACTACAGCAATCTTCAACAATTGTAGTTATCATTCAAATATGGAAATATTGTAGGTGCTTCAAAGTGGTAATGTCAATGAATTCATTCAAATTGTTTTCCTAGAATGAGTCAACTTTAAGAAATGTCAGGGATTTCATAGCCTCTAAAGTGGCCTTTGTAAATCCATCTTGTTATTTGTATGAGGGTCATATTCTTTTAAACACAGTGTGAAATTCACTCCCCTAAAGAATAGGGTAAATCTTTCTAGACGATTTAAGCAGGATCATGTCTGGAAGCAAGGGAATTAATAGTTTTTAAAAGCTTTCTAGGGCCTTTGTATTGCTGTGAAACCCAAAGGAAAAATGCAACAGATGATGAGTGGACACACGACACTGTGGTTTGTAACAATCTCTTCTTTGTCTCTCCACATTTTCAGAGAACTTCATCACAGTACTTAGGAATCTGACCAGAAAATAGACAAACAAACTTGAAAATGTCTCCTGGAGAAATTGCCACACAAGAAGTATAACAGGACCTCTGTTACAAAGTATGGCTTCTTGTGCCTCATTGGCAAGGGACTCATAAAGTCTATGTGCACTCATTTCATGATAAGATTTTATAGGTGTTCTGGAGCTAATTATGACTTAGAAGTCTGTCCTTGTTTATCATTCATAGATTTGCTATTTTGCCAAAGGTCAAAATTTGGTCACAATAGACCAATTAGTAAAAATGCATTAAGAGTTTGAGTAAATTTGTTGACCATGGAGTAGCAGCAAGAAGTATAATGTCAGCCACAAAAAAGAAAAGCATCTATGAAAAACTGAAAAGAAGTGATTTTGTAGCCTCTCTTGCACAAAACAGGAGTTGTTCTGGGATTGCACTGAGGGCTGTTTCCTCCAAATGCTGACCACTTTGTTAGCATGTGGGTGACCACTGGAGTGGTTAATGAATAGTCACCGTTTCAAATATCGCATCTATGTGATTTAATCACCTTTAAATACTTAGAGAACAATTAAGCGATCTGGTCCATGTCTTGAGGTGCTTCATGTAATAAAACATTATGACAGACTTAGTGGTACTGGATTTTATAGTGTCTTTATACTAAACATACCACATCGGTCATCTCTAACTGATAAAATTTTCATTAGTCAGGTTATTTAAATGGGACATCGTGACCTAATGGAGCTTTGTGCCTGATCACAGCCAGGTAGAAGAGAATATCTGAATAACACGATCTCTGCTCTACAGATAGATAATAAGTCCATATCTTTCAATTTTTAAAAATTTTAATAAAGTAGCAAGCTTACTTGGTCTTATCTTTCTTCTTTGGCGTTATTATTTTACTCAGTTAGGGTAAACATTCTGAAGATGAGTTTGTAAAGTGAAGAAATTAACATGGAAGAAGTTTGAAACTGCATCAGTTTGATAAATTTAGCTCAAACCACTATGGAATACAATATGAATTATTAAACTAGTATTACAAATTAATTCATTCTTTGCTCATGAGGCTATAACAAAACTACTATCTTCACATAATGGCAGCAAGATGGTATAACTTTTAGAAGGAAATTTAGATATATATGTTTCCAGCCAACTAATTCCACTGTTGGGGTATTGTTTTAAGAAAACAGTCCAAAATACAGGAGGAAAAGCTGTATCTACAAATATATGGATAGCAACATTAGTTATACTAGTAGGTAACTGAAAATAAATTAAATGTCCCACAATATGGTAGTTTGTATTATGCCATGTTGCATAACTATTAAAGTCCTACTTATGAGGTCTATTTATCAGTATGAAAAATGCTTATGTTAAGTCAAGTGGAAAATTATAGAAATTTACATATATTTACACTATTATTATATTTATATGTTTATTCTATATGTATGATTGTTTAAAAAAGATTTGAAGCAGAGTTATAAGTAAGTAAAAAAATTTATGCACAAGAAAACCAACCTGAAGGAATGTGTTAGGGGCGATTGTTCTAATTTCCATTTTTTGTAGTGTGTTTTAATTATTTTTGTAATAGAAAATTACAATTAAAAATAAATCCTACTGCATACAATAACTTCACTCCCCATCCTATAGAAGGAAATTTACGTAGAAGAAATTATTATAGCGTTATGAGAAGAAGAAAACAGAAGAAGGTCAAGTGGAAGGTTAGTGACAAAGAAGTAGTGGATGAGGAAATATACAAGCATGAGGAGAGCATTCTTGTGGGATGCCAGGCAAATATGATAGACACCTGGATGGCCTTGAAGTTCACTGCAGATAATTAAAATCTGGTGATCAGTTAAATGGGGGAAATTGTAAAAAAAAAAAAAGAAAAAGAAAGCAGCTAAAATATATAATGGAAGCATGCTGTGAAAAAAATTCAGCAACATGGCAAATGGAGAGGTGAGGGAAAAAACACTACCTGAGCCACATCCAGCTTCTTGAACAATTCTCACAGCAGCATCTGTGAATTTGGGTGAGTGCTGAGTAACCAGACAGGTTATCAACACTGGGGATTTGAGTCAGAGCCAGAAGTTGTCCCAAGGAAACTCGGCTGAGCAGGAACCTATTCAAAGAATTGAAGATAGAAGGCTATTTAAAGAAGTTGTAAAATATTGAGCTGAAAGGGTGGTCAAATGTGAATGGAACATTCCTCTCTGGCCGTTACAACTTTGAAAGAGGAGCCGGTGTCCAAAAAATAGCAAGCTACTTTCGAGTTGACCTTGGCAGTAAACAAAACAAATCGTTGCAATAAAATAGGCTTTTTGAAACTTCATATAATAGTTTACTTGGTCAAGAGTTTCAAGCTTTCAGCTATCTGCCAAATGTGTCTGCATATAATTAAAAAATAATGCACTTGTACTTATGCATGCGTATAGAAATAAATATTGTACTCTGAAGAGTCGTCATTTGGTCACCTGATAGACTCTATGCCCTGATGACGTAAGTGTGCTATTGGATTATACTCTCTTTTTGTCTTTTTGGGCTGGCAAACGCAAAAGGAGTCTAGGCTTACCTCCACTTTCTCACCTCAGGTTTACCATTTCCTGCTCTTTAATTCCTTGGAATTTGGATTCCATTTTCACCACTTCCTTTGTGTTTTCCAAATCATTCGTTAGTTACAAATAGCAATTGGTCTTTCCTTTGTTCCTCTACATTTTTCCACATGCACAACCTTTGGTTTTGCTTAGAATCAGTTGACTTTCTCTCCCAATTGGATAAAAATACCTAACATTTAGCGACCATTGACTCTGTGCCAGATATTGCACTAAAAGCATCCTTAGGTGCTCCTTTGAGTCCTCTCCCAGCCCAGGTAGAGCAAAGGATCCTTCGAGGTTGGGCTGGGGCAGCTACTTTGATTCACTTCTCCCTCGAAATCAATTCCAGGTGTAGTTCCATAACATAAAAAAAGGAAGAAGAGCTTGCCTTCATAAAGAAAATCATTTCAAGTAAGCATAGTGGATATACTAAGTATAGTGGATATACTCTTTACTATAGAACCACATGTGGAAATCACATGAGGAAGGAGCATCTTTACAAAAGATACGCTCTTGACCGTTACTAACATTTGCCTCTGTTTCTTTCCCAGCTCAATGTGAAGTGGACTTTTGGTCATCTGACAAAGGGATATTTTTGGCCCCAGTTATCCAGTTATCTGTCCACACTGGTAATATTAACCAAGGAATTATCTTTATGTTGCGTAGACCTGAGTAGAAAATACTTTAGGCTGGCACCATGGCTGAGTAGGTAAGTTTGCAAGCTCTGCTTTGGGGTAGCCGAGGTTTTTGCCAGTTCGGATCCTGGGCGCGGACACAGCACCGCTCATCAGGCCACGCTGAGGGGTTAGGCCATGCTGAGGGGGCATCCCACATAACATGACCAGAAGGACCTACAACTGGAATATACAACTATGTACTGGGGGGCTTTGAGGAGAAGAAGAAGAAAAAAGAAAGAAGATTGGCAACAGATGTTAGCTCAGGTGCCAATCTTTAAAAAAAACCAAAAAACCCCTTTAAAACGTGCCACAAAGCGTCCTTGCTATTCTGTCGATATAGGGAAATTTATTCTAGGAATGCAAATATCATAAATATGGAAGATCTCACAATTGTAACAAAAAGAGGTTTCTTTGAATCCACTTCAGTGAGTCTAACGTTTGAATTGGAAAAGAGCAGAGACAGGAGAGATGAAGTGACATTCCCCCAAAGGCACATTCCAGGATGATATTTTAATGCAGCCTGTCATCTTCTGCCCTCCCTTTCCTCCCAGTTTTTGCATTCTCTCTCCTTTTTCTGTCTTTTCTCTTTCCCCCTCCTCTCTTTTCCCTGTCTTTAGAAACCCTTTAGAAGTCAGGGCATAGCTAGGGTGCTGTGACAATGGTGGGAAAGAGAGAAGAGAGGCACTGTTTCTATTCAAACCCTTTATATCTTTTCTCATCTTCTCTTCTAGCAAGCGCGACAGGTTAACTATGGAGAAGATACACACGTACTCACACACACACACACACACACAGACCCCACTTTATTCTGTGCCAGAGCAGAGCTCCTGAAAACTGCTGCCAAGTGGCCGCCACCCAAGAGACTGCAGAATTTCTGGCACTAGGCAGAATCGATGGCTGAGGCCAAGTGATTGTTGCTGAACTCACCTGTGTCGAAAGGTCAGCCTTGCGGTGCTAAGGCTGGGCACAGGCACTCGAGGCAAATTGGATTGTGAATGGAGGCCCTGAGGCATGTTCTGCACTTTGCAACTGGTCTGGCAGGCTCCTCCACCTCCTGAGTCTGCCACAGGCATGGGAAACACCTGGGCAGCGACAAAGGCAGGTAAGGCAGCTTCACCAAGGTAAGGTATCAACCACCTTTGTTTCCCACACAAAATGCACGGTAATGGCCACATTCTTAGCAAGTGTTTTTCCAATACACTATGTCATGATGAAAAAGCTCTAAATCTTTTGCATGAAACATTTGCTTCAACACTTCAACTCTAAAGTCACATGTTATTTGAGTGAATCTTGTACTCATCTGTAACTTAAATACAAATGTTACCAATTCAAGAAAATACTGAGTCAGAGCACAGCTTAGAAATTGTTTTGTATACATACTTGTCTGTGCGTATGTGTGTTATGGTGGTCATGGACTTAAAACAAATGAACCATGGATTATGAAAAGAAGACATCAAAGTATAAGAACCAAAGTTATTGAACCATTGACCATTTTTGTCCCTCTATTCTTCCAAACCAAAAAATGGATAAAAGAAAAAGATGCTATCTCATTTACAAAGGAGTTAGAGAAGTTGGGGAGATAGTAAGTTCTTCCTGAATCAAATGGAAGTCATCAGATGGGAACTCCTTCAACTTCCTGTGACTGACCGGGTACCCAGGTGCCCATTCTTTCCTCCTTCCCACCGGCTACTATGAAAGATCAACCTGTCCTCTTCATTCTATCATCTAAGCCTCATCCCTCCTCCATTCTTCTAGGTCACATACCGTTTTACCTCTTCAGGAACTATATTTTGTTGCATGTCTCCTTTCCCTGTAACTTCAACGAGCTTCTTCCCTGTGGTATTTAAATGTGATCAAGACTTTCTCAGCTTTGGGGAAAATCTCCCTCAATTCCACAGTAACTTTCAACTTTCTCTTTCACTGCCAAACTCATTTGACTGTCGTCTATATCTGCCATTCTTACTTTGTTTCCCATTTTCTCCTGAGTGCACTGACGTCTGCTGTCCACCATCACCATCTGACTGAAATTGCTCTTTTCAAACAGCAATTGCACATGCTCTTACTAGTGACCTCAGTGGCTCTCAGTCCAGCTGAGCACTTTTAACTTTTCACTCATTTGATCATTCAGTGTCACTTGATCCTATCGACTATTTGCTCCATTGGAGACGTTTCTTTCTTGGTTTCTGTGACACCACACTCCTGTGGGTGTTTTCTGCCTCTCTAGAGAAGCCCGTCCTTCTTGATCTTTGTTGCGTGTAGAAGGTAATCAGGTTGATTGTCAAAGATCTAGTGTATCATAGAAGGTTAATATAGTATCAGTTAATATCTATGGGATGCTGGTAAACTTTTGATCATCAATTTTAAAGTTATTTTATTACCATTACTTTCTAGTGGTGTATGAACCTAGGAGCGTCTATTATTTGACTCCAAGTCTATGCTTGTCTCTCTTTTTTCCTAGGAAACGCTCAATATTTCTTCAGCAGTATTGTTTCTGTTTTAAAGGGATTTTTCACGGCAGCTTCACATTTTCACTCCTAATTTCATCTTAAAGCTATTGCAACGGCATTAGTATAAAGTATTCACGTTATTATTAGCTGACATTTATTGAACACTTGCTATGTGCTAGGTATTTCACATTTATAATGATCTCAACTGCATTCTAGTAAAAAGTGTAATATAGAAATAATAACAATTAATTATGCTAGTCCTTAGGACAAGTCTGCAGAGTTAGATATTCTTCTCTTCTAACATCAGATTATCAATGATATGATTCACACCAGGTCTATCTAATACCCTAAACCAATGTTTCTACCATACATACTTACATTCTTTGCTATAACCCAATATCCTTGTTTGGAACACCACATTTCAAGATTGTCTAAATTGTTAAATAATGGCTACTTATCTGGTCCTTTCTGTTTTAAATCATGATTTTAAAGGGTTAGAGATGAAATTGACAATCCTGTCCTCAGATCCCAAGCTTTTTTGGGGTCACAAGAAGCATTTCTCAGATTTCTTTTCTTTGGATTTCCTTTTCCCCTGTATTGGCTGTTGGTTGTTGAATTTAATATGTCTTCGTACACTGTCCGGTGCATCTCAAAAAAATGACGCTAAAAAGACAGCACACACTCTGATCATCCCCATGAGGGCTTGACACAGGAATAAAATAGAAAGGACTGATGTGAGGAACCTACAAGAGAAGAATAGATATAACTAATTGGCTGTACGGCAGCTAATTGGCTGCAGGAGGAAGAATGATTTTGCCCCCTCCCACCAGGGAATATTTGACAATGTCTGGAGACATTTGTGGTTTTTATAACTTGGGGAATGGGTGCTGCTCCTGGCCTTCTAGGTAGAGTTCGTAGAGAGTAGAGACTGGGGATACTGCCAAACATTGTAAAATGCACAGAACAACTCTGACTTCCCTCTTGCAGGATAAAGAATTTTCAGGCTCAAAATGTCAACTGTGCAGAGGTCAAAGAAAAACCCTGCTGTAGAGAAAGAGGAAAAAGGGAAGAGAAAAGGTGACTTTGCAAATCTGAGTCTCTGTGACTACAGACACGGAAATTTCATCAAGAGCAATTAGAAGCCCAGAAGTTTTGCTGAATTATTGGATACGGGGATGAATCATTTCAACCAGCTTGAGCTTGAGGTTAATGTGAGAGACACAGCTGGCAGAAGCAGTAGGCAGAAACGTTGTTAAACTGAAGCGAGTAGGAGAGAAAGAGTGGGTCGAGAAGTAATTCACCTTGGGGTGATGGTTGAGACCACAAAAGCAGTTGAAATGTTCAAAGACATGTGGGAAAAGAAGAGTAAAGGCATTTTACTAGTACTTTAGAAACATAAATCCTTCACATAAATAGTGAATTTTTAAGTGATATACAGTAAGAATTATTCCTGCAAGCCCATCTGTTTCAACATGAGGAATCAAAACCTGAATACCAACCTTGCTAAAATAAAGGTTCCTGGACAGATTTAATTTGACTTGTGTTAACAGTTTGCTTCTTTCACCTCGATACTCTTCTTTTCTACTTAAAGCAGAGGTTATCAAATTTAGTATTTATTTTTGCAGAGGGTTTACATGTTAAGGTGATAACGTGTCAATGACAAGAGGGATTGAAGATATTTTTGCTGTAACTCAAGATCAGAAAAGGGATGTCCCTAAAGAGAGGTGTAGCCCAGCCGTCTTTGCAGTTTGTCTGCTTTCTGGCTTGGTTTCAGAGCACTTAATAGTTTCAGCTTATAATTGCTTATCATGGAAACGTTGAGACACCACACCCTGGTGTCTTTAGCACAAACATATTTTTATCAAAGCACCTAGAGACAGCCGGCCACACCTGTCACGTTGTTAAGCAGCCACACTCCCTGGCTGCCCAGTCTTACTTTGGAGAAGTTGTGGAGCGGGGGTTGGGGAGGGCTCCAAAGTTAAGCAACCCGCCACTGAATTATTTTAATGATCTGGGCTGAGGCTCAATCACTGCATCCCTTGCTTGCTCCAAAGCAAGACCCATAATCATATTAAGAAGTTCTTATTCATGGATACGTGTAACTTCGTTTATCACGTTCTAGAAAACTCCTAGCTTGTTTGGAAATGTTGCTACTGAAGAATCCAATGTAGACAAATAGGACATCCCTTTGTTCTGCAGAAGGATGAGTTGGCAACAAGTGGGCCCTCCAAGGCCTGCAGGCACGGTGAGATTTGGAGTTTCCCCCATTGGAGGAACCAGTTGGGTCTGCTTAGCTCCCTTATAAAAATTTCTTGAATGTATTGCTTGTGTCTTGTGAGTATTCATGGCTTTGTTTGCTCTGTCTTTTGAATAATATTTACAGCTTTTTAGCCATGGCCTTAAAAATAATCTTAACCTTGGGGCTGGCCCCGTGGCCGAGTGGTTAAGTTCGTGCGCTCCGCTGCAGGCGGCCCAGTGTTTCGTTGGTTCGAATCCTGGGCGCGGACATGGCACTGCTCATCAAACCACGCTGAGGCAGCGTCCCACATACCACAACCAGAAGAACCCACAACGAAGAATATACAACTATGTACCGGGGGGCTTTGGGGAGAAAAAGGAAAAAATAAAATCTTTAAAAAAAAAAAATAATAATCTTAACCTTATTATTCAAATAGATGTCTCATCATGCTGAATAACACATGACCGACACATGCTAAGAATAAAGTGAATGGTACCATGAAATCTTCCACCCACGTAACTGGAAATGCATGGAATGCAAAACTGGATCTCAGCTGCAATGCTGTCTGCAGAGATGGCTCTTCACGTTGGTGGAGGAAGCCACCTACTCATCATTCATTAGAGAGGTCTGGAAAGGTCTGTGTAGCAATTTCTCCCTCAGGCCTGCCATTGTATCTGAAATTCTCACCATTACAGTGAATTCTTTGTCTAAGACATTATTTCAGTAAGAGCACCTTTAAAAGGCATAGAAATATCCTGCAAGGGTGGAGCACTGATTCGATTGAAGCCTGTTTTTAATTGAGCACAGATAGGTTTTTCTGCTTTCTAATTTTACCTCTCTCTTAGAACGTAGAGCTCTGACAAAATAGGAGTTAGGAGAATATTTGATCAAGGTAAGAAATCAGCAATCTTCAGGCATAATGGGCATTGCTCTGTAGCCCACTGTGACGGCAATAAGTGGACAGCCGCAGAAAAGAGCTGCCATTGAGGCAAGAGAGCCCCATGAGGAAGCGTGCCTTCTGAGACACTGACTTTAGAGACCTATCCTTGGAGATGCTATTATGGGTCCTTTCTAATAATAGCAACATGACTAATACATTGATAATGATAACTTCAAGTATTCTTTATCAGGTTCCGGGACCTAAGCTATCTGTTTCACATTTGTTATGCCATTTAATCCTCACAGCAACTCCAGATGCATAAACAGGCTTAGAAATGGTAAAATCTATCCAGGTAGGAAGTTAACAAGTGGGGGAATTGAGATTCAAAATGAGGTTGGTCTGATTACAAATTCATGTTATTAACCATTATTCATTTTGCCTCTTTACTATCTTTTCCCCTTGATTTCTCTCCCTCTTGTCACCTCTTCAAACCTATGCTTCAACCATATGCCATTTTCCCTGCCTAGAATGTCTTAACTCTCTTTTCCATCTGTTGGGAAACTTTTTCTTTTTTGAGGGCTAGGTGAAATGGTGAAATATCATTTCCTCTTAAAAGAGTTTCTTTAATGTGTGATCTGTTGCGACCATATTACAAATAAGTAGGGATATATTGTTCTCCTCCTTGCCAGATTGTGACACACTTGAGGCAGGAATTCTTTTCTTTATAACGTTTGTAGCACAGAGTCTAACTTCATCCACTGAACACAATAGACAATCAATAGACATTTATTGAATGAGTAAATTTGGTCACAGATGTCCCATAAAGTTGGGGAATGAGCAATCTTCTTTCTAAACTTATGAACAAAAGATTAAATTATGTACACTAGAATCAGTTTTAGAAGGCGACAAGTAACATAGTACTTTTAGAAATATTTTCATTAACTAAAATTTTCATTAGTTGTCCAGGCAACTTTTATCAAGGCCACTATTTTCTTGTCACTGGATAACTGAATTTATTGTTTGTCCTCAAGGGACAGAAGGATGGAAAAAACTATATATATGTATTTCTGCTTATATCTTTAGGGCCTGTAATTGTGAAACTTCTGCCACAGGGAAATACTATATTTCCCTGGAAAAAATGCAAACACTATAAGAATGAGGAAAACAAAACAGGGCTGGCCCCATGGCCAAGTGGTTAAGTTCTCGCACTCTGCTTCGGCAGCCCAGGGTTTTGCCAGTTCAGATTCTGGGTGTGGACATGGCACCGCTCATCAGGCCACGCTGAGGCGGCGTCCCACATGCCACAACTGGAAGGACTCACAACTAAAATATACAACCATGTACTCGGGGACTTTGGGGAAAAGAAGGAAAAAAATAGATATAAGTAAATAAATAAATAAATAAAATCTTTTAAAAAAAGAATGAGGAAAACAAAACCTTTGCCAATTTATTATCCAAGACATTTATGAACAAATGATATGAATGCGTGTGAGGAGATATAAATATGTGTCCTACAGAGAGAAAAATACCTTATAAATAACTTTAAAAGAGACGTGTAGAGGTGCTGTAAGAGTGGGAAACACAACACATATGGCCCTAGAGACATAATGTAAAACATCAGAGAAACACGTGGCTGTTTTTTGTGGTCCTGGGAACCCAGAGATGTGTTTGTATTTCTTCACTTTTAAGGTTTTTCTCTGTGCGTATGTGTGTGTGTGCTTTAGTAATACCAAGCTCTTTAAAAAATTAAAACAAGGTGAATATGTCCCTCCACCTATTTATACATTTTTCAACCAAAAATTACGCTTGTTTTAAAGTTCTCAAAATTAAATACAAATTAGAAATGTAAATCCTTCTGAAATGGAGAAAAATTTATTGGGGAGATCATCTTGTCCCTGTAGTTTCCCCTTCCTCTAGCCTATGGGGTGCATGTTAGTAACTTTGTTAAACCAAATCAATCAAACTGTGAAAGTGCGTGTGTGTGTAGGTGTGTATGGTTGTATCTCACCTTGCCCTTTCTTACTTCAGAAACAAGAGTAGCTGATATCTTCATGGGAGGCTTAGAATGTGAACACTGACATTCTGCATTTATACAGACTATCCTCTGGTTTTATACTATGCATCATCCATCCACCTGTTCATTCACTCCCTACACAATAATTGAGAACCAACCACCTGTCAGGCATATTGCCATGCTGTAGATACAGATAAGAATGTGCCATAGGCTTCGGTTGGGAGACTTTATAGTCTGGTGGAATAGGCATTTTTTTTTTTTTTTGTAAACCAAAAAAGTCACAAACAAATATTCTAAGAAGTGCTCTGTTTGCACACCTGGTGCCATTTTCACCTCAAATTCTAGATGAAGGGTCTCCCTGAAACATTTGCCCAAAAAGAGCCACCCAGCAGAGATTGCTGTGTCCCATATGATTCTTGGCTGAGTGTGTGAGAATTCTTTAAGTATTAAAAGTAGGTCTCACCAACAATTACCCTGAACTTTATGGCTCCAACTTCAGTTTTGGCCCCTATCATGAATTCACCAAGAATCATGCCATGGGAGCTTCCTGTCCTAGATGACATGGGTGTCATCTGAGGAGCCTTTTATTTCTAATCTAGATATTAGACTAGCAGAGAGCAACAGCTATTGTAAGAAATGCTTAGAATCCATTTCTCACAATATCTAAAGATAAAGCATTTAAAAGTCCTACTTTTGTACCACTATATGCAAAGAGAGGAGATAAATTGCTGTGTTCTTTTCATTCTGTTTATCTGCTCTAATTTATACAGCATTATTGCTTAATGATTATGCAGACAGCCTTGAAGCTAGGCTTACCATGTTCAGCACCTAGCTCCATCATTTACTAGCTATGTGGCTTCAGGCAAGTTATTTAACCAATGTCCATTTCCTCAACTGTAAATGTAAAATAACAACATCTGATAATAAGATTGTTGTATGGATTTAATTAACTAATGCACGCAAAGCAATTAGAACAGTGCCTGGTATATAAGCAGTGCTATTATCACATTACCAAGTTTTTATGATGCTTGTTTCTACCGGACCCCAAGAAGGCATCAGATTCCTCAATATAGCACTCCAGCTAGCCACTATCAGTAGATTGGAACGCATGTGAGGTGAAATTAATTTGTCATCTTTATTATATAGAGACATAAAAGATCATTCTTTCCACACTTATGAAAGAAGTCCTCTGGAAACCAGCTTTAAGTGGCCTTGCAAGATATTGCTATTATTAATCTTTGAACTGGTCCTTTTTTGGAAGGCACCTGATAACTCAAGGGTGGTGTCCCCCCAGGGCTATTTGCATTTTAACAGACTTACTAAAAAGTCCGTGACTTCACAATCCTTGCATATAGTTTTCTGATGGTGGATTTCCCAGCATCATGATAGGTAGTAGGGAGCTTGGATCTCCTACAATGAACTGAGATGCTCAGTGGGCCTGAAGCGGGTCAGGTTTAGTTGCATCCTGGCTATCTGCAGGAGCAAATTTTCTCTGCAGAAAAGTTTCCCCAATTCTCACGGAAGGACTACAGGACTCTTACAATTTAGATCAAGAAAGAAGTTCACAATTAAAGATCCTTAAATGTGTGAGGAACCAGCCACTTTGGTTTAGAGTTCTAGGACCAACAGACAACAGAGTTAGAACCTTGAGATATTTCCATTTTTCTGATAAAGAATATACATATAGAATATTACATAGAATGCTATATGCTGCAACTCTAAGTGTAATTATCAAAGATGTAAATGATGCAAAAAGTTTACCAGTCAGAAAAAATATATATACTAGGAAAGAACAAGTAAAAATGAAAAAGATAAAATTCTAAATATGAGAAACATTGTTGAAATTATGATAAAATGAAACCCGAAAGATCGTTAGGTGGAATATTAGAACCACGGCTAGAATGAAAAGGTCTGACATAGAGAATAGAAGAGGGGCAGTATTTAAAGAGACAGTGGAAGTGGATCTTCCAGAACTGATAAAAAATGACGAATCCTCAGATTTTGGAATCACAAGGTACCCTAAGCATCATAAACAAAAAGAAATTCATGCCTAGACACATTGTTGTTAAATTGCAGAATATCATAGATAAAAAAGACCTTAAAATCAACCAGAGAGAAAGAATAATTCAACTGAAAGAGTGAGTGGAATGATAGTGTCCTACTCAACAGCAGTAACAGAAGCCAGAAGACAATGGAATAATGTCTTCAAAGATTTGAGAGTAAATAACTTAATAACTGTCAATTTAATTGCATACTTAACAAAATCATCATTCAAGAATGAGGGTAAAATAAAGACGCTCTCAGAAAAATAAAAGCTAAAAACTAACTTTACAACCTAATCCCACCAAAACCACTGTATTAAGGACCTTCTAAAGCAGGGCTTCCCAATCTTTTTGATCTTAAGAACGTTTTACTCTCTTGAAAATTATTGATAGTCCCAAAGTGCTTTTGTTTAAGTGAGTTATAGCTACTAATATTTACCATATAAGGATTTAAAACTGAGAAATTAAAAATAATATTTATGGGGGCCAGCTCCGTGGCCGAGTGCTTAAGTTCGCACGCTCCGCTGCGGCGGCCCAGGGTTCTGATCCTGGGCGCGGACATGGCACCGCTCATCAGGCCACGTTGAGGCGGCGTCCCACATCCTACAACTAGAAAGACATGCAACTAAAATATACAACTGTGTACAGGGGGGGTTTGGGGAGATAGAGCAGAAAAAAAAATAATATTTATGAATTCATTAAACAATAACAGTAAAAAAAATATTATATGTTAATTTAAATGTAGTGTATTTTTTATTAAAATAAAACAATATTTTCAGAAAATGAGAATGGTATTGTTTTACATTGGGCAATTTCCTTAGTGACTGGCTTAATCCTAGACAGTTGGATTCTCATATCTTCTTCTCATTCAATCTCTTTTGATATGCTATGTCATAGCTTCTGGAAGACTCCACAGAGAGAGTGAGAGTGAAAAAGACAAATAATTTCTAGGGTTCTTTGAAAGTAGTTTTGACTTCACAGATCCCTTGATAGAGTCTTGGGAACCCACAGGGGTCTCCATGCCCTACTTTTTTGAGAGCTGTTATGTCTAAAATATGACCTATGAGAAGAAGAAACATGATACCAGAGGGAGATATGAGATATAAGAAGTAACATTAGTAAGAATAAAGTGACAAAATACATAAATTTTTAAATAAATATTGTATGAATATAATGACACGCTAATCTAATCTAATCATCTAATTGATGAAGTACACATAAGCATGGATGATATGTGTTTAGAATGGGAACAGACAGTAATGATAATGCCGATATTAGTAATAACAGATGTTATTTATTGAAAACTACGATGTGTCACGTGCTATGCTAAGCCCTATCATTTGATCCTTGCACTAAACTTGTAACATAACAACTCTTAGGATCACTCTTTTGTTGGTTGAGAAAATTGAGGCCCACAAAAGTAAAGTAACTCGTCTAAGGCAACAAAGTCAGTAAATGGTGGAGCTGTGATTCTAAACCTTGCAATTTGACTCCAGAGACTGCAATGGAATACAATGGGTTCTAATGTTAGAAAATAAAAATGTAGAGGTGGAGAATAACTTTACTAAGGAGCTAAATAAATTAGTGTCTACATGTTTAGTTCAAGGCTAGATATCACAGAGAATTTAAAAAGTCCTCATTCTTATGAGGTTTAGTGTTGTAGGAATAAAAACTCTTAGGCACATGAGAAATGTACACATTACAGCACAAAATTAGGTTCAGAGCTATGGGCATTTCTAGGCAATGACATTGTGGAGCAGTTTAGGGACAGACTATGGAGGAAAAGGATTTGAGATCATCTTGGAAAGATGAGTAGATTTTGGATCAACAGAGAGGTAATAGGAGAGTGTTTCAGTGGACATTTGAGCAATGGAGACAAGACAGAATAAGCAGGACCTATAAAGGGACCATAATGAAACTTATTTGACCTATAAGTAAAACTTATTTCTGTGAAGTTTGAGTGAGGCAGCATCTAAGTTTGGACCAGATTGTGGAAGTCCTTGAATATAAAGATGAGGGGGCCTTGGAATGGAAAGAGAAAAACCAGAACTATGCAAAATTCAGTGCTGTAAAGTTGGTGAATCATCTAAAGGAATAATCATCAGACAATGCCAAGTGATTTGATGTTGTAGAGAGAACATTGAAAGATAAGTCTGTCATGTATGATACATGACATGAGAGTTGGTATAGACGTTTTCAGACTCCATGGCGATTGTGTCCTGTGAACCCCATGGCCCTTATCTTTAGGCGGTTGATGGAACAGTTACAACAATTTCCCTCCTGTGTGGTCTTCCACAACGTTCTTCCTCTTCTTTTGATCGATTCTCTTTATGTTCATCTGGTCACCAAATTTTCATGTGTGTCTTTGAATTGTTTTATGTTGCTGAAAAATGCTTAATGTTGCTGTATCCAGGAAATAAATCCAGCGTGGTGAGGGAAGAAACACTCTCAAGACCTGGAATAACAAGACCTTTCAGCTGCTTTATTGATTACACATGACCTGAATCAGCTCTTTATTCTTCCATCTTTTCATCTCTGACCTGGGGAAAGCAGCCACATTACTGCTAGATAATTTTGAAAAACATTGACTCTTTCTGGGAGGATTGTTAGAAATCATTGAACAAAATCTTAAAACTTTTCATTACTATTTTAATTTGAGCAACACTGTGCCATATATTGTACTTTAATTTCTATCTAGGTTTCTAAATGTAGACTGTGATTTCACAAAATATCCGTAATGTAGGCAAGCTACTATAGCTAAATACCCTTGCCATTTGCTTATGCATATTGCATGTATACACGTATACCATATGCACACATATGGTGACTTGCTATATGGCTGTAAGACTTGGACCTGTATTTGCAGCAGTTCCTTTTGTGGAGGTTCAGAACAGTGTTCATAGGAGTAAGAAAGAGAAGAACAGGAATGGCTTTGACAAGAATCGAAATCTGCAAAGTTTCCTCCTCAACCATCTTAATCACATGCATCTTCTGATTACAGTAATAGTTAATATGGATATGGCTTTAGTTTATGCAACACTGTTGCATAGTTTTCACTGGGATCATGTGACATCTAATTGTGGGAACAGGCCAGTGTAACAACAGTACGTAGGTAATGGAGGGGAGTTATGGATTGAGTTTGGGAGCCAGGCAGCACCTAGATTGGAGGACAAGTATGGGTGATGAAGAGTTTGGCCTTTATTATATATGCATTGGGAAGCCACTGGAAGATTTTAAGCAAGAGAGTGACATGAATTAATTTACATTTTTGAAACTCTCCCAGGTTGTCACATTGATTGGAGGAGGTTAAAGGTGAAAGCACAGAGACCATTCAGGAAGCTCCTAAAGTAGCCTAGCTGGAGAGGTGGTGGCCTGGGGTGGATTCACCTTGAAGCTAACAAAGCTTACACTTCAGGGCCTCTCGGTTACATAAGCTCCTCAGGCTGGGGAAGAGCCTGAGCAATGTTCTCATGACATCAGATGTCTTTGTGATATTTGCAAAAATAAGATATTTTAATGTTAACTGTTAAGACAGCTGTTTCTTTTCACTCTGACCTTCAGTGTACCATATCTCCACTTAGGTGGGGTGATATTGGAGTGGCTGTGGGCATTTTTAGGATCCTGTCAAGGGGAAGTTGAGTTGGCATATATCATTTTAACTACAATTTGAAAAGGATTTTGGAATGGTTCCATTAAACAAATGGGACATACTTCTTTGATAATCTTTACATTTATTGGAGAACCAAAGGAATATAAATTAAAAACTAATGAGACATGAAACAAAAGTGATAAAGATTAACAATAAGATCACTAGAAATTATTCTGACATCCAGACGCAAAGTACGTAACCACAAATTTTCAAATTTCATTAATTCATTGAGAGGAAGAGAAAAATTTTGAGTAGAAGTAGTTGACATAGTTTGTTGGTTGTTCGCTAACCCAAATAATGAAGGAGAGTGAACCATGTGAACGTATTGGGAAGAGATTTAAATTTCTTGCAGTTTTGGCAAGACAAAGATAACATAAAACTCATACTACACCATTCTCAACAAAAACATCAACAAACTGCTTAATGAGTTTTGCTGATTCAAAGAGTATTCAAGATTAGTCACTACATAGAAAAGTTGAAATGCTCTGAAATCTTATAGCTCATCTACAAAAGAAACTGGAAAATGGTCTTTCCAAATTTGACAAAAATCTTAAACATTTACATCACACTACAATAAGAGGTGGTGAGGCCGAAATAAAAATTTTAAGCTACTGGTGGCCATCCTCAACTTGCTGGAGGAAAGACTGAATTATCTGTTGTCTTTACCAAAAACTGTTTCACAAAATTGTTCATCAAAGTGTGTGCAGCCAAAACATGTAGGAAAAATTATAGAGGTGTGTGAATATGTTAATTAGTAAAAATATTATGCTAGTTTTCCAAGTTTTTATAAACTTTGTAGTATTTTTCAGCTTAAAAAATGTGTGTATGTGATTCCTTTCCTACTTTAAATATATATTCTTTCTTTTTTAACCTAATTTTGTATTCATAGCTTTGTTTGCCTTTTCTTTAAATATGGCCTTCCAAATTGGGTGAGCCTCAGATGCTATAAAACCTGGATTTGCCCCTTCAACTTGGGTTGTGGCTGTGCAGATGCGGAAAAGTGGACATATTTGGGGTGGATTTTGGAGATAGAATGAATTCTTGTATGATTGCCTTATCTAAGGGAAGAGCCCATTTCTGAAGAGTAAATGAGTTAAAACTGACAAATAAAGGAACTCCTTTAAAGTTATGCCACTCAGAACTGGCTAACTAGGATTCGAATCTAGATCTGTTAGATTCAGATGCCTCTGCTCCTTGTCATATTCGAAACTTCTGTTCTCTTACGGTGATTTTGAGGCTTCTATTGGAAGATGTTGGCAAAATGTTTCACGTGATGTCTGGCACATTGTTGAGTGTGCTTATAAATGTTGCTATTAAGATGATAAGAGGTTTATTCTTTAGATGCACTGTTTTTTTAATTGAGAGGTATTTATTTCTCTCTTCACTTGCCAATCTCTCAGGGAGTTACCTCACTCTGCTGTAGGTTTCCAATTTTTTCAGAGGATAAAGGAATCTCTCTTCTTTGCTCTCTGCTTGTCACTTGTCTGCCTGCCAATGCCCAGTGCGAGGAGAGGCTGCTCACAAAGAGCAGAGCCCTTTGGCTGACAAGCCTAGGGCGGGTCAGAGCAGAACTACCTGGGAAAGATGTATGTGGGACAGAAACAGCACATTCTTCAGTAGGGGTATCGGTGGTACCCTCATAGTTTTAAAAGGTGGGAGAATAGAGTCACACATTTCCTAATGAAGCAAGAACAGGGTAAAACTTTATGACTCCAGGACAATTCTAAAATAATCAGACCTAGCTAGTTTAGATTATTTTAGGTAGGCTTAAGCTGAGGAATGAGACGAGATGAATCTAATTTTTAAAGATTCTATACAGCATGAGCATTCTCTAAGTGATTTGTTTTTGAAACTTATTTCAATGTCTGACAATTCTTTGAAGGTCTCTTTGTACTTCTCAATTACTCCTATAAAACTTACCTTGTCACTGTTAACTGGGAAGAATAATATTTCTCTCTTTAGGAACTAAAATTTCATTAAAGTTTTTATTTTCTAAGTTACTGTAATTAGTTTCTGCTTTATATAAAATCCAACAAGCTCCTGGGCCTCTGTTTTTTATTTTTAGTTTTCATTCTGAGATGAAGGCTTTTGGATATACAGGCACATGCTTAAATGCACGTACAAGTTGTTTTTACTGGGAGAAAATGAGAGCTCTAAAAATGGAGTATTTTGTAATGTTCGTTTCCATCTCCACGCAGCAAAGACTACTACTTCTTGTTCTTTCAGGCCACCACATCTTTAACTGATCATAGTAAATCCTGGGGGCTCCCAGGAGTTTGCCAGAAGAGATAGAAGTTACTCTTGTTTTTTTCTTTCATTTGCTAGTATTCCGCTTGTTGGACCTCTAAATTATGATAGTGTCTGCTAGAGATTTCAGTTTTAATTTGAATTCTGCACTTTAATCACTCCTTCTCCACCTGCTCTTTAATGAGCGGGACACCCTCAAACAAGGGCTTTGGATGACTCCTTTTTCTTGTCTTTAGCAGATTCACATTTCACTACCACAGCTTCAATTCGTCTCTGGGAAGTAACGCAAACCAAATGTGACTTCTTTCTGAGTCACCCCAGTGTGGCACTTGAAATTATGCGAGAGATGGGTCAGTGAACGAGAAGGAAGACCGAAAGAAAAGAGAGATGATTCAGAATTAAAGAAAGATTCAGCCAAGATTAAGATTTTTGGGGGCAAAACCCCATTTATTGAGTTTCTCTTCTTTGCGTAATTTTGTTTAAAATATCTGATGAGATCAAACAACATGATTTCTTTATAGCATTAAAAATTAAATATTTCTCATCCAAATTTTACGATAAGCAAGCAAGTGATCTTAGGAATGGACGGCAAACTGCTGTCTTCAGGCTGGGGGACTATTCACTTTATGAACCAATTTTTATATGAACCTTCTATTTCTTCTGGTTGAAAAAAAATTGCCACTCCAAATTTGTAAGGATGTTATGTTTTTTCTTCTACCCACACCCCTCTCTAATAATGTATACACAGATCCACACACACACATCTACACAAAAATCTTTCATGCATGCACTTACAAATATGCTTATATTTACATAAACAAAATGTGTGACTTTTGTTATTTGATGTGATGTCAGTATTTTGTAGCTACAATTGAATGAAAGCTCCAACAGGCTCAGGAAGTGATGTCACTTTGCTTTCTTTATAAAAAATGTCCAGACCCTCCAATAGCTCTGCCTGCCGTCTCCATTCTGGTCCGTGAAGACAATAGAAAGTCAGAAGTCTAGTGACAAATGTGCTCCCTTTCACTGTGATAGTCTTGGTTCCGTGTGATCACGTTGGGTGAACGTGGAAGTGACAGCAGGGAATCCTGGAGCCAACTTCTCAAGCTTTGCTTCACTTCCTCCCTAGAAAACAGTTTTCTTTCTCACTGCTTTTCATCTGATAAAATGCCTAGTGCTAGATTAATATTTTAATCTCTTAACCCCAATAGGAAGGGGAAGAAATGGTCTGATTATTGTAAAATTCATCATTTATTATGCTTTTCGCTCTGTCTCCCTCCTTTCTGTCTTAGCAACCTCCTCAGGACCAGCTCCTCCTCCTAAACTACAGTATCCAAACATTTTGAGTCTGACCTACTTATTGAAGAACAAGCCCAGAAATTTGATGCCATAATTACTCCTAGAATTAGCAAAGTTCTTCATCCTACACCCCCTCGTTGTGGCTGTTCAAAGTAGAGGCAGTGAGTAGCCTTTGATTAAGCATTAAGCTTTTCTGTTTAAATGAACAAATAAATAAATATTTTGTTGCCACATCATCAGTAGCCTGGTTTGGTTTCAGAGTGAATGCAGCTACATGCCTTCAGTGACTGCTTTTAAACAATTAAGTTCTGTCTCCACCTTAGCATTTTATTCATTAGTCACTGTTGAACCTTTGTCCTTACTTGTCAGTATCTGAGAAAACACACGCTTTAGCTCACCATGTCTATTCATTCTCTCCATCACTGTGATAAAAGTTTCCTTACTCATGGCCAACCTGTCAGAATGGAAACTTCGTATCACCGATGAGATTGGGAAATCTCACTCGAGCTACATGTGTGTGACTCCAGTCAAGATGAAAATGGAAAGTAGAAATCCGGATGGTTCTAAATGATGGGATTTTTTTCAAATATCTGATATTTACATCTTTTAGGTTAGTAGTCCCCAAATTCTTAAATTTATGGTCTAGTAAAAATAAATGAGTAAAAAGTTGGAGGGGCCTCTATAGGACTACCTACTTTTACTTTTCTCAGGTAAAAAAAAGTAACATACTCTATGGGTTTTTTTTTGCTGCCATTTCATGAAAGGAAGGACTTGTAAATACCAAAAAAGGAAAGTTCATCATTGCAGATTAAAAGAGAGTTCTTTTAAATGAATCCACGTAGCTCTGTTGAAAACATACTGCCTATTTTTTCCATTTTACGCTAGACCTGTGAGACCTCTGTGTTCGAGCTGAACGTGTGTGGAACTGGCTTTGGGGACAGGGCTCAGCGTTCGTATGGATGCCTGGTGTTTCAACAGTACAGACCACAGATGTGCGTCAGTGTAAGAATTTTACTTGTGTGTTTTTTCTTCTTATCGACACGTTGGGATGGTTACTTTCTATCTTAAGAGTTCTTAAAATCTACCTGGGATTTTGTTTTTATTCAGGTATGGTGAAGCCAATAGATTGGGAGACAACTCCCATTGAAAGATGGCTTGTTACTCCTCTTAGTTCCCAAGAGGAGGGGCATGCCACCTTACACAGGGCCACATGAGGAAGCACCAGGGTCTGTCAGGAGGCAGAAGGAGCAAAGAGAAAGCATGGACAAGAGACTTTATTGTGGTTTTCACGGGAAGGAGTGGGTGAGGCAAAGTAAGCAAGCTGAGCAGGCTTAAGATTGGATAGTTTGAATAATTTGGGTGGGCTCTGGGATATAGGTACAGTCCCTAGTTGTCTGGCACCTACCTGTGGATAGATTAGGGTAGGGGAATATAGGTTTGATGTGTGAGATCCTGATAAAGGAGTTAGTTGGGAGTGTGAGCCGTTTGCTATCTGTAAGAATTACCTAGCCCTGGGAGGCTCAGTCTTTCCCTGGTCAATGAGGCTTCAGATGGGAGAGCATCAAGAACACAGAAAATAAGAAAACATAGTTAATAAACAGTCCCCCACCTTGGTATCTGCTGCCCAGACCTCCCTCTCATGTATATTCATCAATCCAGCTGCTACTTGGCATCATCTCTTAGATGCCTTAGGGCATTCCAGAATTAACCTGCCTCTAATGAAGTACCAGTCTACTCCCAAACCTGGCCCTCCTAGTCTTCACCATCCAGTAAATACTATCTCCAAAAATAAAGTCAGAAATCTGGACAGCAATTTTCTTTTCCTTGCTTCCCATGTTCAATCCATCTGCCACTCTTTTCAATTCTACCTCCAGAATATATCTTATTTTTATACACCTCTCCTCAGAGCCACTGCTGCCATGTTAGTCTAAATCAATATTTCTCATCTGATTTCAGACTTCCAGTGTTCTCAATATGGAGAAGACACAATAGACAGCAAACTAACAATTATTAAACAACCAAAAAAAATGAACAAATGAATATAAATGCTATAATATTATAAGTACTCTACCCTTCTATTCTCTCATTCTTCTCAATCTCCCACCATCACTGTCCTGCAGCACAGGATACAATCTATTATCTACTCGCATGCTAGAGTAAATTTTTAAAAATATTAAGTAGAGCATATCACTCCCTTAGTTAAAAATCTTTAGAGTTATAAGATTTCAAACACGCTTGGAATCAGGCCCACTTACTTATCATGGGCTAGAATTCCTGCATGATATGACCACAGTCTAGATTTCTGACTTCATTTCATGCTAAATTTACCCTCATTCACTCTACTTCATAGCCTTTTTGAATTTCTAGAACATTCTAAACTCTTTCCTGCCTCAGGAACTTGGTAGTTGCTGGTAATCTCAAAGTGAAGTTTTTTCTAGACTGTGTGTGCATCTGGCTTCTTTTTGTCTCTTAGGTATCTGTTTAACAATCATTTCTTTAAAGAGGACTTTTCTGATCACCTTCTCTAACCAAACCCTCCTCTTTCCCCTTCACACCATGTGTAACATCAAATTCTTTATTTTATAATACATTGATGTTTAGTTATCTAGTCATTGTTAGTTCATTGCTTGTGGTGTCTTTTCCGCAGGGATGTAAGCTCCAGGAGGTCACTTGCCTTTTCACCATTATAGCCTCTCGCATATAAGAGGTGTTTGATGACTATTTCCCAGATGAATGAATGATTCAGACAACGTCTTTTCTCATGATTTTTCTTTTTTTTTCAACTTTATTGAGATATAATTGACATGCGACATTGTGTAAGTTTAATGGATACAACATAATAATTTGATAAAGATATATATTGTGAAATGATTACCACAATAAGGTTGTTTAACACACACATCATCTCACATAATTATCATTTTTTTTGTGTGTGTGTGATAAGAACGTTTAAGATTACTCTGTTAGCAACTTTCAAGTCTGTAATACAGCATTGTTAGCTATAGTCAACATGCTGTACTTTAGATTCCCAGAACTTATTCTTCTTAAACTAGAAGTTTGTAACCTTTGAGTAACATCTCCCCATTGCCCCCAATCCCTGGCAACCACATTCTTCTGTGTTTCTGTGAGTTCACAATTCTTCTTTTAAGCTTCAAGGCACAACTCTTAAGACATGAAAGCTTAGGGAAAATTGGTTTATCAGTTTGGTTTCCTCCTGGTCATTCGAGAACCATACAAACCCAGGGAGGGAGACAGGGAAAAGGGTGAGGTAAAATGCTTGAGAAGACATTGGTGTTGAATTGGTGTTGAAATGGATGATTTGTCGGTTTTAGGATTTGATTTGTTTTGTTTCTTCTAAACTATCATTTCTTAAGAACTTGCTATATGTCAGACTGCACTATTTAAAAAATTATCTTATTTATTGATCAAAATAACCCTATAAAGTAGGTATTATCATGCTGATATTACAGATAAGGTTTATGGGGGGATTTGTAAGATGATAATTTTTATGTGGTTTCCAGTTTTGTGTTATTTAGCAGCACTCCATAAAAATAGGGGAGAGAGTGTCTGGGCTCCTGAACCACATAGGATTGGGTTTTCATTTCTCATGGCAACATTGCTAGCTGTGGGACCTTGAATATATTACCTAACCTTCTTAAAAGAAGTTTTCTTCGTATAAATAATGGGAAAAACATTAGCACCTCCTATACAGTTGTGATGATCGTTAATTTAGATTAGACGATGGGTGGAAATTATTGTAACATAGTGTCTGACACATAGAAAATGCTCCAAAAATATTAGCTATTATTATCAGCCCCAATTTTGTAGTGTTTAGGAGCACTGAATGAAAAGGGAAGCATGTCATCTTTGGTTTAAGGGAACAAGATGCCTCATTTTAGGAATGTTATAAAACTACAGCAGAAATTTCTACACTTAAACGTCTTTGAAGAAGCTTGTCATATATGTAATGACTACATTTGTGCTAAAATAAAATAAATTAAAAAGCTGATAAAATATCACATAAAACACATACAAAATGTGACTCAGGATACAATTTCTGGATACGTAATGAATACATTTATAAGAGCTAATGGGTCAACCTTTGCAATCACGTGTAAAGAAAAAGATCTTGTCAATTTCTGAGATTTTTTCCTGAACTTTTTATAGTGACATTTTGGTAATAGAGTTGAAAAAGCTTTGAGTTTTCACTTTCAATCACCCCCACCTTCTGCCACTATCCAGGTCATACAGAATTGCTCTTAACAATCCATTTCCTAAGTCTTTGTCCAAACTTGTTTTACAGGAACTCAAGTGATGTGGCTGCTTCCCCTCCTTCCGAAGCCAGCTCTGTGGCCCAATCCCTCACTCAGTCAGCAAGAATTGCCCGACAGACACTGCCTTCATTTTCTCTTTCATAATACTGTCTCATTACTCTTAGCTAACACCCTTTGCATTATCCAAAGTAATTCATTTCTTTCCTTGATGTTTGCACCCTTTAGGTATTAGTGGACTGTTATCATGACCCCCCTTTAATTGTCACTTAGTTAAGTTTTACGTATTTCTTTTCATCTTTCCCTGTAAGTCCATCCCCCCAGGCCTGTAATCATTTTGTTGCTCTTCTTTGAGCCCTTTCCAGCTTGTCTGCCTCTTTCTGGAAATGAGGCTCCCAGAAATGACTGCATCACTACAAACGTTCTCCACAGAGCTCTCTGGAGTCACAGAGCTGCTTGGTTGGAGAAATGATACCACGTTAAGCCAACCTCAAAATGAGATGATACATTTAAAGCATGTGTTGCATTCGATTTTATATTTGCTTGTGTACATGACTAATCTCTTTGCCTAGATTTTAAGTTCCTGGAGAGAAGAGACAATATACAATTAACTTTTTTGAATAGATAAGTGGCTTCAACCTTAGTTGCACATTGGAATTACTCAATGGCCTTTAAAAAATACTAATGCCTGGCTCCCATCCTCAGTCATTCTGAATTAATTGGAATAGGATGTGAGCTGGCCATCAGAAGTTTTTAAAACTAATGTGCAGCCAAGTTTGGGAACCACTGCCGTAAACAGGTGCTTAGTAAAGATTTGATGAGTGAATGAAAAAAAACAAGACTGTATTACTTATCTTGGCCTCAACTAACATCTCAAAGTATCTTCAGGGGTAATTTTCTCCCAGTTTCCTGCTACTACTATTTATCTGTGCTTTTTGTTGATATTTCAAACTTTTCCCAGCCACTACTCCATCGAATGGGGTTTTTTGGCCAGAATTTCCAGAAGACTTAGAGGAATTGTATCACATATCTGACCTCTGTTGTCTGATAGCCTTCTCGGTTTAACAGCACGCTTATGTTTATGTATCTCAATCTACAACCTTCTATGTGCGTGGGAATGAAATAAATCAGAAATTCCCTTCCCCTTTTGTTTCTATTCATGCATTTATAGTACTTGTCAACCCAATGATGACCCACTTTCTTTAAATGGCTACAAACATTTGCAATGATTTTTCCTGGCAAATTTTGATTCAAGAGCAGCAAGTCTATGCAGATGAAATTAAATAATTCATATTAGACAAAATTTCAAGATACAGTTTAGCATATTCATAACTACTCTGTCAATTCTGTAATAGATTAAAAAAATTTAACAGACATTCTTATTTTAGAGCAGTTTTTGGTTTACAAAAATTTGAGCAGAAAGTACAGAGAATTCCCATAGATTGTTTTGTGTGTTTGTTTTATCTGGAATTCAAGTGCAAGCATCATACACACAAAAATGTCTTTTGGATTTTGGCTAATGGTTTAAACAATGAGTATTACATAGGGAAACCAGGTGACAAGAATATGAGACTACATTGTGCTGGAGCTTTAATTATAGTGATATAAAGGATGAGATTTATCTGGCATGGTTTGGAGTTTATCCTTCCTTACATGCAAGCTTCAAATACTTTTACTTTTAGTACAATCAAAAGGAAGACAGCTAACATGCAGTTCCCGCAACAAGACCACACCAAACCAGCATTCTTATCCTAAGAGGCCTTCCTTTTAGCAGTGGCCAAAACGCCAAAAGACAAGTCTCTAGAACGTGAGGCAGAGAGAACATTACCAAAGGGGCAGCTTGTTGGAACAAGCAACTGACCTTCAGTAACTATATGTCTTGTCTTTAACACTGTAGAAATTCTTTACTTGCGGCTTGCACAGGATTGAAAGGCCCACAGGTAGCTCTCATTCATGATTTCTTTTGTCTTCTGCATCTGGCTCTTAGCAAACACTGACAGCCTGAAAAATCAAAGACAACCGTCTACTTAGCAATTTTCTCAGCCAGTTATGTTTGAGGTCGGAGGAAGTTCTGGGTTTTGATTAACCACAGTAATGAACAGAAAAGAGAGAAGCAATTCCAAAGAGATTCTCACTCTGTTGCCCATAACACCAAATAAATGATTTTCACAAGTTAAGTCTCCAAGTAGTCAACCGTCCACTTACCTTCATTTTCTAGAAGAGGAATAATATAATATGTGAGAGTGACATCTTTATTAAAACCTATGAAGCCATATTCAGTAACTTCTCTGTGGCTAAAATTCAGTTTTCCTGACATTTCCATTAGTCAGTCAGGTATCTAACACAAGCTTTTATCAAACCACACAAGAGACTAGAAGCACTGTACATATACCCGTAGACTTAGAATAATTGTTGAATTCTGCCACCATTACACTTAGACAATGACAAACTTTTCAAAGACGCTGGCAAAGGAAAACATCCTAGTAACCTCAGAGGCCTTTAACTAATACGAAATTTGTTAGTAATCAGAAAGAGGCTGGTCTAAAATACTTTTGTTCAAAAAGCAATAGAATACAGCACAGTAAAATCTCAGGTTTTGGCCATTGGGATATGGTAGTTGGTGATGTGATACAGAAAATCAAGGCTTATTGGGAAAGAACTTTTGGGTTTCTTTTATGTAAGAAGTTATTTTCCTGACAAAAGCAAGGGAACTAATTAAACTTTGCTTACGAACCCACTATAAATAGAGTTTATACTCGTCCACACTTTTAAAGAGCGGCCCAGGTCTGCTTGGGCTGCGCAGTACCCACTAAAATGTAAATCTCTGGATCTACCTTCAAACCCTTTGTAGTAGCATCTCTGAGGGTGGCACCAGAAAGCTGCATTTTTAACAGGATCCCTAGCTGACTCTTCTGTAGACTGGAATTAGGTCTATTTGCAAAATACACAATAGGATGGGTCGGAAGGTAATGAGTACTGCATGCTCTTCCCATTTTGCTTTGCTACTTATAAATTGAAACAGAAAATGTAAGATACAACTATAGAAATTCAGGTGGTGAATTCTCCTGTGCTAATAACTCAGCTTCAAATAACTGCACAAAGAAAGACTCCAGATTCTTTGCCTTAATATTTTAGCTCTTGATCTAGCAAGGATCCCACACAATGAAGAAGGAACAAATTCAAAGGAAAATAATCTGGATAAAGTCAATTCCCTAATGGGAAAACAGAATGGGATTAAGATCATATGAACATTGTAATAAAAGTTTCTTAGTAATTATTGTTTTCTATATACACTTATTCTTAGGCTAACAATCCAATTTTGCCATTTGAGTTTGGTCCTTCTTTGTTAATCTCTCCCACTCTCTTTTTTAAAGGTCTGGTTAAAAAAGATTTCATGTATTGAAACTTTAAGGAGACATATCTCAATCAGTTGGACCTAACTGATTTTTTTTAAAAGTTCCAATTCCTAGAGTGGTCATAACAAGAAAGTGACACTCCTGTAGAATTTGCTTGGACGAGATATATTCCTGCCTGAATGTGTCACACATTACACTAAAAATACAAAGAATGCAGACAAAATTACAGAGGTTATTTATTCTCATTTAACAGACAAAAAGGGTCTAAGCAACTCAAATATACCCATTATAAGAAGTTATACATTCATTTCAAACACCCTGTGTTGATTAAAATAGTTCTGGAAATTCAACTTTTTTCTAAGACAAGTTAAATTCTTTTGAACATTCTCTGGGGCAGAAAATCTTCATAATTCGAGAGTGGCTTTGATTCTGGGGAATAACCTGATATTGGTCATCCATTTGGGCACTTTTGTTTTAAGTGATTAAAACCAAAGTTGCAACATTAAAATAATGAAAATGATTTTCCTTTATGATTCATAAATGGGCTCTAATGTTAATTTCAAAAGCAAAATTCTGCTAATGTTTTTGAGCATAGGCAATATTACTATCATTGACAAAGAATTTGCTGTGATACAGGTGAAATAAGTAAGAACCTGTTTTAAGGCATAGGTTTGCCAACCATTGCCTGTGAAACCTTAAGCAACTTGTTTGCTCAAAGTTTCCTCTTCTTCATCCTTAAAAGGAAGATTAAAACAATCTACCCCACATGATTACAGTAAGAATTAAATAAGACAATACGTGAGAAAGTCCTTTATAAAAATGAAAACACAAATATACTGTTATTAAGAAGCACATCTATTTCTGAGCTGTCTGTTTTAAAGAACAACTCCATTTGGATAAACAAGTTTTTTTATTTTTTAAAAGGGGTTCATATTTCGGTGGTCACTACTCAGTTACTTATTAGTACTTATGTTTATTTAAACAAATATTCTTTAAAGCAGATTTCCAAAAATTTCCATTTGTTAGGACATTGATCTCTCCTAGAAGATGCTGAAAAGGAGTGAAACTAGGGCCATCCCCAGTTGCCTAGTGCTTAAGTTCAGCATGTTCTGCTTTGGCAGTCCAGGTTTAGTTCTCTATTAGCAGCCATGCTGTGCTGGCAGCCCACATACTAAAAAACAGAGGAAGATTAGCATGGGTGTTAGCTCAGGGTGAATCTTCCTCAGCAAAAAAAAAAAAAAGAAAGAAAGAAAGAAAGAAAAAGTGATGAAACTATATTTTAAAATACAGACTCCTCACTCTTCCATATCCTTTTTTATACAAGTAAATTGGAAGCATTGACATTTCACTACTGTAGGGGCCTGGAATTGGCCACCCCAAAATATGTCTCTTTGGCATGATGATTATTTGGGGCTTGTTACTTTGCAGACAGGAAAGCAACCGAAAAGTAGAATTTACTTACCCTTTGTAAGAGACATTTACACTGTAAAGGAAATCTCCATCTGTAAAGATGTCTCCCTCTATGTACCAGGACGAAGGGGGGATGACCTTATCTCTAGAAACTCTTGATCAATGGGGAAGGCAAGGACTTAAATCTGCATTTGTTTATTGTGCTTGTCTGGTAACCTCCTGTAACTGACTCCCCCCACCCCCAACATCCTCCTTTGTCTTTAGTTGGATATGATATTTAAGGTGGTGGCTTCAGCCATTTTGGCGAGTTGCTCAGCTTGCCTGAGCCTCCCATGTATACATGTTATAAAGCTTGTTTAATTTTCTCCTGCTGTTCTGTCTCATGTGAATTTAATTTGTTCTCCAGCCAGACGAACCCAGAGAGGGTAGAGGAAATGTCTTCCTCCCCTACACTACTCATGACTGAGAAACCGATGCTTATAATATAGGAACTAAGTTACTTAAATGAGAAATGTGAGGATTTTTGATGAAAATGCTGGCCATATTTATCCATTTATTCTAAAAATCAAAAATAATTAATAAGACAAATTTTAATGACCTTAACTTTTATTAATCGTCATTTATTTTTGAATAATGCCTTCCATGGATGATAATGGAAAAGTGACATTATTAGTAATCATAATTCACAGAACATCTTTAAAACGTTTCAGATAATTTTCTTTCTCAATATACTTTTTTTTATAAGTGGGATAAGGCAGAATTGACTGATTTAATATGGATCTTTGTTTCTGTTTTCTTTCCCCATCACATTAAAGTTTTCCAATCTAGTCAATGAGAAAGAAGGAAGCCAAAGAAGAGGATTATTTCCTCCCCGAGTGAAAGCCTTAGCCCTGAATAATTTTGGCAGCCTCTTCATGATATCAAAAAGATTTGACAGTGTTAAATATAATTCTGAAAGTCTTAGTGCATTCCCTTAATTCTTCCCTGTTTCATCGTGACATTAAATGGCTGGTTAGGTCCAAACTTTGGGTGAGAGGTCAAGTGACATTGTTAATCTCTTAACCCCCATCTAGAAAGATCTTTTGGCACTATGGCAACAAACCCTACACACTTGATTAAAGTAATGATAAAAACACAGAAATAGAGTTGGGGAAGAGATTCAGGCCATAGGTAACGATAATGTCATACAGATAACAATGACAAGAGATTTTCACATGTTGAGGTACATGAGGTAACTATTTGAGTTCAAAACTGATTTAGCTTTAACTAATGAGCCTGACTTATGGCCTATCAAACATACGTTGTACATCTGCTTAACCATTAAAGTAAAGAGTGCACTCTCAACATAAGAATGCATCCTTCCCCTCCAACACCCCATTGGTAATGCCTGGATTAGTCCCTTTCCTGGCATCAGGGTCATGTTGACCTGCTAATTTGCAACTCTAATTCCTCTTTGAAACTTTGATGTATGCTCATTCTTTGTTCTAAAAAGATATAAGACTGTACTGAAAACCATGCTTCTGCTGAATGCTTCCTAAAACCTTCTCAGGTTAGAATCCTCACTCTGGCTCAAGTAAACTCACCTTATTTCTCTTGTCTATGGAATGGTCATTGGTTATTTTGCATCGACAACAACATGACATATTTCAAATTCTCACGAATGCTCATCTTCTGAAGATTAATTCTTAATTAAATTTGTTTTTTCAGCCTTGACCATAAAGCTTCTCATTTTCCAGAATTCATTTTCCCAGTCTTACTGTCTCCTGTACTTAGTTCGCAAGAACCAAAGAAGACTCTGTGTGGAATCCGTGCTTGTATTCCAAGTCAACATGAAGCGTATCCAAAATATTATTACTTATCGTTAAAGGAAGGAAATTATCATTTTGTACCAGACATTTAAAGAGAGATTTTTTTTTCTATAGAGTCTAAAACCAGGACCGAGAAAATGGAATTTTCTTGTTTAAAAAATCACTTCAAAAATAAGAAAATGGGCCAGAAAAAGTCCTGCTCTATTAAACTGTAAGGCTTAAATTCCAAAATACATTTTAGCTCTTCTCCAGATAGAAATTTGCTACATCCTTTATATTCTCTTTAATTTGTGCTTTCTTTTTAAAGTTTTTTAAAGAGATGGGACATTTTTCTTTTCTTTTCTTTTTTTCCTGATGCCTAGCACGATGCCTTGGCCCAAATAGACACAGAATAAATGCTTGCTCTTTATTTGAACATACCTTTGTGTTATCCTTTGAGAGGGCACCAGGGAAATTTCCTGCCCCTCAGACTCATCTGAACACCTCATGGAACAGCATTTTCTATCAACTCTGAAACAGAGGTTACCCCTTAGGCCTTTGTCCATCTACATTTTAGCTATCAGTTCAGAATTGTCTTGATAACAGCAGCAGATGAATATTCATGGAGTACTTAGTGTGTGCCACTTCTATGCTAACTTCCTCATGCATATTATTTTATTAATCCTCATTAACCCTTTGAAATATGAAGGGCAATTGATACCCCCATTATTCAGAAGACAAAACAAAGATCCGAATACCATGTTCAAGGTTACTCAGATAGGCAGTTGCAGAGCCTGAGGGTGTTGGACTCCAAACTTCCTTCCAACTAGGCATTGGCAGACAGAAGACGTTAAGTGAGAGCCCCGGATGCTGATAAGGAGATGAAAAAATGCCAAAGATGTTAATCTTCACAGTTTTGGTTAAGCCACTCCCAAACCTCCCCCCATCCCATCCCATCCCACATTGAGAACTATTGGTGCAAACAAAGACATCCTTGCCTGGCATTTTCCTGTCCTGCCTCCGGAAGCCCCCTTCTGCAGCTTCTCTCCTTCGCTGTTTTGCTCTGGGCTTCTGCTCTGGGAGCTTTGCTCAGCTGGCTTTGTGAAGGCAGCTCCACACAGCAGTGATGGCAGAGACTCACGGGCTTAATGCTACTCTGTGTCATTACAGAACTCTAGAACACTTGTGTATACCAGACTGGGGCCACTTTGATCTCTTTGCAGGTCTAAAAGTGGACTCTCCCACTGGCTCCCTTCTCTTCTGTGACTCTCCCTGTCATTTTAAACCTCTTTTTGCCTTAGCTCTCCTCTTCTCTCTATAGACATTTCTCCTCCCTCTTTTTACTCACATTCAAGTTTGATGCCCGCTACTTCTCTGAACTTGTTCCTTATCGCGAACATGTGTAGCTTCTCTCTCTCCTCCTATTCTGCTGGCAATTTAACCCAGCTGCAGTGTTCAGGCAGGGAATGGTTTAGATGGCACCTAACAGGGGGGTAGCACACAGCATACAGTGCTTGCCTGCATCGCATGGCTACATTACCTGTCGTGTACAGTAACGGCTTTGTTCACGCAACAGCAGATACCATCTTCACCTTCCTAGCAGTCTGCATTTGCCAGGGCTTTCCCCAGTATCTCAGAAGTACAAATTCCCGCTAGACTGAACCCTTGGAAGGGAACCCAGATTTTCAAACCTGATTTTTCAATGATCCCATTTGACTGCACTGTACATTTGAAACACAGACCTTTCAGGAAAATAAACTTCGTGATTATTCACTTTTCTTTTGCAGATTCAAATGCCTCATTGAGCTGCTATGAACTTCACTTTTAAAAAAACAGATGAAAATCCGTTGATGCGTTTTGTCAAGTTGGACAAGTTCTTTTTCTTTTCTTTCCTTTTTTGTTTAACTTCTTGTCCTCCAATGTCTCCAGCTCTCTTTATTTCTTGCTCTCTCTGGCATTTTTCCTGGAATCAGAGGCAATTTTGAAGTGAGTCTAAATTTAGTTTTTCATACTCAGCAATGCCAGATACTGTATTTTTGCATATATGGGGGTCACATAAAAGTCTCTATAAGTCACTTGTTGGGTAAGCACTGTCCTATTTAAAACCTGAGCATCAGAGCCACATCAATAACATCTATTATTGTCACATTGCCCATGGAGGTTCTGATGGGTTTTCTGAATTGTCCCCAGCCCAGCTCTGGGCAGTTTCTCTCCCAAATGGAGGCATTAACCATGCAGACAGTCCCTGCCTGGGGACTGAGATGAGGTACAGGGCAATCTCAAAGCTATCCTTCCTCTGTTCCATTACTTGCGTGATTCCTCATGTTCCCACTTCCTCCAACATTTTTTACCTGGAAGGATTAAAGTTAAAAAGAACAACACAAATAGATTTAAAGGAATCAGGAGATGTTTTGGAAGGTGGGCATGTTACTGAACCCAGGTTTGTTTTTCCCCGTTGCCCAGAAAGCCAAACACCAAGATGGCAAGATTGCAGCAGAGAGAGGATTTTAATCACAAGGCAGCCAAGTGAGGAAGCGAGAGCATGAGTCTCAAATCCAGTTCTCTGAAAACGGAGACTCAGGGATATTAATGGGGTAGGGTGACAAGGTGGTCTGAAATGTGGCGATAGATGATTGGAGGTGAAGGGAGGTGAGGCAATTGATGATCTGCATGAGCGTAGTGAGACTTCATGCCTCTACATAGGATGCATGCTCACAAAATGGCAGCATTAACATGATCTGAGGGTGGAGTTTTTAGCCTCTTTACATCAAAATGTCGATTACGGGACATTTGTGTGGGCCCAGTTAATGCGTTGGTGGTCTCAAGCAGCCTGAAGTGGACAAAAGGGTTCTAATTCCTGAAAAACAGTGCAAATACCCATTACCATGGTGACCCAGGCTCCAGGGAGATGTTATGTATAGGAGCCTAGTGGGAGTTCGATAGCATATTGCCTGGACGTCACAGTTAACAATGGGTGGGTAAACAGCCAAAAGCTATAATCAGTAATTGAGAAAAGGAAAAAATCTTTAGTTCCTGGTGACCTAATCATCAATGGCTAACTGTTTGCCAGTTTCAGGCACATGGGAAAGCTCCCCCTTCATACTGATGGCGGGAGGGAGGATGGGAGATTTACTAGTTCACTGTACTGTACGGTTGGAAGCCTCAGGACCTTTCCAGCACAGGTTCCCCTGAGGTACTGCCTGGTAGGAATGCTTCTGTTCACTGCGCAATGTGACCGCTCTGTGTCCTTCACCTTGTCCTACGACTCCTCTTGCCATTCAGTCATCCCTGTGGCAGAGATCTAAGCACTAAGGGATTCATCTTGGCAAAGATTCCCAAATCCAGTTTTAGGTAAAACTCGTGGTCTATGAGACACAGCCATGAACACCTCTAAAACTTAGGTGTTGTAGTTTGTACTCATGTCCATCTGTGGTCAACCCTCCAGTCAGCCTGGGTGGTTCCATTGATAACTTTAATCAGATCATATCACTGCCCAGATTTGAATTTAAAGCTGTTCCCATACCCTCAAAGACCTTTATGCTCTGGTTCCTGGCTTCCTCTGTGCTCCATTTACCCCCAGCTCCCCCTTCTGTATGCTCATTCAATTCCAGCCTCTTGGGCCTTCTTGCTGACTCTCAAACTTGCAGATACACTTCCATCAGAGTACCTTTGCATGTGTCATTAGCTCAGTCTGCTCTCACTTCACTCAGGTCTCTGCTCAAATGGCATCTTCTCAGAAAATAAGACCCACCTGTCACTCTTTGTCATCTCACCCCAGTGGCTTTCAAACTCATTTGCCTGTTACCCATAGTAAGAATACATTTTGCTTCATGACCCTATATGATGTATACAGATGACTGCAACAAAAATTTCATAAAACAATACCTATGTTTACTGTGGGAAATGCACTCCAACATATCCTACTCCTTTCCATTCTAAGTATTTCATGAAATTCATGCCAGTTACACCCCTTTAGGTTGATTTCAACACCAATGGAATGGTTACAATCTATTGCTCTGTTATAAATTCTGCCCTACCCTGCTTTGGTTTTTCTTCATAGCTGTTATAGTCTGTATCCTTTTTTTTGGTCATCTATCTTTTCTGTTAGATTGTAAGCTCCAGGAAAGACAAAAAAAATGTAGATTTTAACAAGTTTCATCACTGTTGTATCCACAGTGCTGAGGAGCATAGAATAGGCACTCAATAAGTTATTTGTTGAATGACTGACTGAATGAGTGTGTTAAGTGTTTATGGAAAAAGAATTTCTTTTTCAGATAATTTGGGGAAATCCTGTGTATTCTGTATCCCTCCTGAAGATTTACCATACCCATTAAAATATTCAAAACTCCAAGATGTTCTCTAGTAAAGAAACCTGTTCAGTTTTGTTAATGCCAGGATTCAGAAGTTTAGCGAACTACCTCAGAGCCCTATTAATGCTTCGTGGCACGTCAGTGATACTCAGATCACAGTTCAAAAAAAAGAATCTAGACAAATACAGCAGTGATGGATGCTGAGCACAGGCTACAGTGGGATCTGGGAGGCATGACTTTTTGGCCCAGATGGAGGCATTAACCATTCAGTTACTGGATGGTGGGATGGGCCACCATGGAATGGGCCCAGGGATCCTGAGGGAGGGGCTGGGTGCTTTGAGCAGCAGAAATGGGGGCACTTGGGTGAACAGGAACAGTAGGGACTATATTCCAATCTGAAGGAGATGTTTAAATATTTTTACAGCTGGGATGGTTGTTCTTGTCAACTCTGAATTAGAAGCCTGAGCATGGAATTACTCTGCTTTATTTCTCTAATCCTTTCGTTATAGATTCATAGTCAGAGGCAATTACCTGCAATGAGGTGGGCAATGGATCAGGGGAAGGAGCAAAAAACCAACATCTCTTCTTCTTTCTCTTGGTCCAGAGGAGATAACAGAGAGAACCTCCTTGAGAAGCAGGAGGAGAGGCCAGGAGTCAGTAGAGAATGCCTGGGCTCCTGTTGTTGTAGCATTTGCTTTCTAAGAGGGGATATTTAGAAGGACCAAATCTTTGGATGATGAGAAATTACACCCTAAGTAAATGTTAGCTGATGTTATTATTATTATTATTATTATTATTATTATTATTAGTTCTTTTAATCATTTTAACCTCAGCCTGGGTGACTATATGACTTATCTAAAAGGCACCTAAATTTAGTACTTTAATACCGGAAGCAGCATCTCAGCTTTATGAGTTGGGAACTTTTATTCTTTCCTAGTCAATGCTTGGTCCCACTTCCTTCCTTCCTTTCTCTCCTCAAAGATGTCAATTAAATAGCAAAGTTCTTTGTTCATGTTCCTATTGGCCCAATTCTGTGAGTCATGAAGTAAGGCTGCACTTCTTTCTGTCACTTCAGCCTGATGGGACATTGATTTTTTTTTTGGCTGTGTTTCTGCAATTACATGTTATTATAAAAGCGTGGTCTCTCAGATGATGCTCATTTCCAAGACAGAGATTTGGGCAGCTCTATGACACAGTAGATATTATTTTTAAACCACAAAAACCTTTCAACACTCCTGTTCAACAGTTCATCAGTTATTAAGAAAGATGATTACTGTATATGCTCCAAAGTAAGGACTCACCCTCTTTATTCACTTGATCTAGTGTAAAATAAAAGACACAAAGAGTGACAACAGTAGGCAGAGTATTCCTTCAAAGGCGACACACTTAATCATAGAAATGTGGGATGCACATTGTCTTTATGGATGGAAATATTAGCTGTATGGTGACCCTAGGGAAGGAAGGTGTCTGAGGATGTCTAAGAAGTGCTGGAAAATTTATGCCTCAAACAAACCCAAAGAAATAGAACAATGTTCCGGAACAGTTGCAAACACTTGGAGCCTCTCTGAGAGGAAAAAATGTCGCATGAGTCTCTAATGGAAAGTGCCTCAAAGGTGTCCAGGAACCATTAGGAATTCCCTCTTCCTTAACCCCCAAAGATTAACAGCATGCATGGCATCAGTAAGACTGAGAGCCAGATACAAATGCAGTTCTGGCACTGTCCTGCCTCCTCTGGTGATTATCTCTGCTGAAATGGCCCAGAAGTTAAAAGGGACAGAGTTCTTGAGACAAAGACCGTTGTTTTTCCAGCACCTGGAGTAACTGGCCTTTGATACGCGATGAATTTGAGTTCATTTTCATTTTGCCACTTGCTGGCTGTACAGCTTTGAAATACTTAACCTCTCCATGCTATTGTTCCCACATCCGATAAGTGAAAATAGTGATTTCTACGTACCAGCTTTGCTGTGGCCATTAAATCACAAGAAGGCAAGCTCTGGGGCTTGCCATTCTGTGTTCAAATCCCAGTTCAGCTGCTTGTCAACTGTGTGTGATTTTGACAGTCTCCAACGCTCAGTGTGCAAAAGAGGAATAAAGACTGTATCCACATCGTAGGGTTGTTGCAAGGATAAAATGTAAGCACATGGAAAGTTCTTAGCCCTGTAACTTTTTCAGAGTGAGCCCTCAATAAACGTCAGCAATTATTAAATGGTAAGTGCCAGGTTCATAGGGGGTGCCCCATAAATCTTAGTTCTCCCATCTCCAAAATATTCCCATTCAGGGATTTGTTTTTTTACTTATTTATTTATTTATTACCTGCTAATGAAAACTCTTCTGACTTGGGCAGTTCTTTATTTTTTTAATGTTTTTATTTTTATTGCGGTAACATTGGTTTATAACATTATATAAATTTCAGGTGAACACCATTCTATTTCACTACCTGTGTAGACTACATCTTGTTCACCACCCAAAGACTAATTACCATCCATCACCACACACGTGTGCCTAATCACCCCTTTTGCCTTCCTCCCTCCCCACTTTTTCTCTGGGGACAACAAATCCAATTTCTGTCTCTATGTGATTGTAGTTGTTTTTACCTTCCATTGATGAGTGAGATCTAAGCAAGTTTTTATGGCTGTTAGTTTTGCAATCTTCCTCTAGAAATTTCATGAACCTTCTTCTGTGGGAGCCTCATAGGTCAGAGTCATTTTGGGATAAGGAATCCTTTGTCTCAGATATTCTTGCACAAAAGAGAGGATGGGCCATGACCAATTTTACCAGCAGTTAAAGATAATTGTCACAAAGATTTGGGAGGTGTGACAGGAAGGAGCACAGACTACGGGAACAGACTAGAGGGTTGAATCCCGGTTCAACCTCCTTTTCAGCTGTGTGGCCTCAGGCTATTGTTTTGTTTTGTTTTGTTTTAACCATCCTTAGCTTCCATCTCTTCATCTGGAGAACTATAATAAAAATAATGCCTGTGTGAAAGGCTGATCAAATGAGATCACGGATGTGAAAAGTGCCTGTGTTTTTGCAAACTGGAAAGTACCATACCAAGACATTTGAAGACATAGAAATCAAGGAAGTTACTGTTATTAAGTTTCCAGAATAGAATGATTTTAGAAGTAAACGGGGAAATCGACAGCAAATGTTCTGCTTGTTTAAAAGTTTTCTCCAGAAAATAAGGGCAAGGATCAGATGGAATTAGGATTCAAATTTGGTTACCTCTAAAACAGCTTCTATATTTAAACCTTACATAGATTGCATTTTAAAGACAGATCATGGGCGGGTATCTGGAATTTAGTGCAATTCCAACATTCCAATTAGGTCATAATATAAAACTTGAGGTACACAGAACCAGACGGTGAGGAACGACATTTGGCGCCGATTATTCCCTGTTCTGTGATTATATCATGATTGTGGAAAAACATAGCTAAATACACCTCTTCGCTTAACATTTTGTTTCTTAGGTTGAAGGTATGTAGAATTTGTTAACACATGAGCTTTGGCAGTGCAGCAGACCCTTCGAGCCTTGCCAAATATTTTCAGGATTCCATCTCCTGGGCATACGGGAAGATCCACAATTCCTGTTTCCCTTGAGTTTGCCCATGTGACTTGTTCTGGCCAATCAGATACGAGCAGAAGAAACATAGGTTACTTCCTGGGGACGGCATTTGAATTGCTGCTTTGAGACCTTCAGCCTCCATTTTTTCTCATGTAAAGCATCTGGCAATGTTGGAAGTGGTGGTTGCTATACTTGCTGGGACCCTGAGTGACCAAGAAGAGCAGAGCCGTGCTGCTGACGTGCGATGTACATCTAGTGTAAGAGGGAAATAGGTCACTGTAATTTTAAGTCATAGCCTTGCCTATCCTGACACAGAGACAGACAAATCTATGTTTTGATCTGACCTCTGCCACATACCGTGTGACCCTGGACACATTACTTAACCTTTCTAAGCCTCAATTTCCTCATGAGTATTTTCTCTTTGGGAAATTATATAATAATGCTAAATTCATAGTGTTGTGAGAATTAAATAAAGCAATCTAGACAAAGTGTTTAGGATAGAACCTGGCATATGGCAGGCACTAAGAAATGAATTTTGTATTAGTAGTATTTTATTAGAATCATAGGGTCTTAGTGTTTGAATGCAATTTATATGGCATGGACTCCAGCATGCTTTATTTTTCATCACAGACAGAGGATAGCAGTTAGGTTTGTTGATCACTAAAGTAAAGTGCTTATTGTGTAGTACATGATTCCCTCTGAAATTGCATGATAAACTTGTGCAAATAGAGTTCCTTGCTTCCATCAGATTCTCAATGGAGTTCATCTCCAGCCGAATGTTGAGCATCGCTTCTATAAGGTCTTGACTGAATCTAAAGTCTTATCATTCTAAATGCATTGCTTAAATCAAGATATGGCATGTGATCCTTCTGGTATCCTTAATTAGAAAAGGGAAAAAAAGCTTATTTGGCCTGACCTATTGCAGGTGCCATTCCTTTTCCTAAAAACGCTAAGTGTAATTTTTCTGGGCCGGTCTTCTCCTTCGAGAGCAGCTGTATGACTACTGCTGCTGTAGGGCATTGCCTCCGGGCCTTCATCCAGCATGGGCAGTTGTGAAGAAGTCCGGCTTACAGCATGCTAGAAAACCTGGGGCAACAGTATCCGGTAATAAACAAGAAGCAGACACTGAGACACTCTTAGAAGAGGTGGTATTAGGGAGGGGTAGACAATTATGAGAGACATCCCTTTGGAGGCTGGATAACCGTGGTTCAGTTCTGGACTTGCGTACAACCCAAGGTAGGAAGTAAGAAACCATTCTAGGAGAAGTATGCTCAGCAGTGATGTAGAAGCAAAGATGCAGACAAGCCCAGGAAGACTAACTAATGGTCCACCCATTTCTGAGAAATGGGGCTGGAAGGAAAGAAGGTGCAGCAAGCTAGACAAGGTATGTGATACACGACCCCCGGGATGACAACAGGTGAACAGACACAAAGACTTAGCCCTATTGGTTTTAGAGGAGGGTAGAATGGCCTTGAAGCTGCTGGATGAAGATTACATATATTTGGAGAGAGCTAAGGCTGGAGCAGAGATGGAGCCCATCACACGCCAGCGTTCTCTTATTTAGGCTTACCACCTTTTTATTCCCACAAATATTTACTAAGCATGAGTTAGATGCCAAGTACTGTGCTAGTTGCTCTGGATCCAAAGGTGTGAACGAAGATTACCCTCTGTCCTCACGGAACTCGTTGTCTAGTTGGGGAATACAAACAGACTCACAGGGGCATTTTGTTTGATAGGGCAGGTAATGGGATTGAATAATTCTATTTTCTGACTGGTATCAGATGACATTACCTGATTTGCTCCCAGATTGGAGTGTTCTCATTTCCCTTGTTCTTCATGCTCCCGGGATAGATGATAAAGCTCTTTCCTATTTTCATAAACGTGTTTTTGTGAACCTGGGACTTCCTATGTTATTCCCAGTCTAAGCTACTCTTTTGAGCCTGTGCTTGTTAATGGGCAATGTTCCCATTGCTCCCATCCTTTTTTTTTTTTTTTTTTAAGAATTCCTAAGCTCATTAAAGAAAACTGGAAAAATCACCATTTTCTTTAGATGTCTCCACCTTCACTCCACTTGAGTGGAATTTTTCTCCTTTTAGAGTCTCTCATTTATCTCCCTTGGGTCTTCTTTCCTTTGAGAGTGTGAACCCAGGAAATTACCCTCAAGTTTTCTCTGGGCGTTTTAAAATCAACTCTCCTTCAAGCTAAGGCCCACACTGATTGTCTTTTATATTTAAACACTGAATTGGAGAAGTCTCACTTTTCCTTGTTCTTGCAGAGTGCTTTATTGTTTTCTTGAGTTTTATCTTTTTTATGATATCTTAGGTAGGCCGCTCTACAAAGGAAGAACTTGCGATCTAAGGTACTATCTTGGCTTGATTTCACTGGCAACAGTGTTATGAATTGCTAGGAGATAGCAATAAACAGCCCCAGTGACCTGCCCCAATTTCTGGTCACCTGTGTTGATAAATACCCGTTTCTCTTTGACGCCATGGAGCAGAGTGTTTTTGAGACATGCATATGTATGAGTTCAGCAGTGGATATGAGAAAAGAAAAATGAAGGACCTATTGCAATAAGCATTAGTGGCGCCAACTTTGGTGATAGAAGTCAGGCAGCCAAGCTGGCAGGATCTGTAGCAAGAACTATTATTGCTCAAGTAAACAGGCACATCTAAGAAATTAGTAACACATTCTCGTAATTACTTCCCAAATGGCTGAGCCATTTGGTTTTCTAAAACAGGATTCTGAAAGCTCTGATATATGTGCTCTGTGACATATATTTGCACACATTTTCCTCTCTTCCTGCCTCATCTTTGAACTTCAGTACACAGAAAATTGATCCATTTATTCTCTTTGTTTTTCTGTTTTTTGTGTTTGATTTGCAGCTTCCTCTCATCTCTTCCCCAACCTTGACATGTCTCCTCTCCCATTTTGGAGTTTTTAATTATTTTTGTCTTGCTGTTTTTCTGGTCAGACCTCCATCCTTGTACAACTTTGTGTTTCTTCAACAAAAGCCCTCAGATTTCAACAGAGATGGAAGTCACATCAGGTCCAGTAAAGAGCCATTGGAACCCTTGGGCCTTGAGGTTTGAGGTGACTTCATACCTTTCAGGGATCAATTTTTTGTGACTTGCCAAAAGAAGATTTCTATTTCTAAGGGGAGAAAGCATTTCTTCACAAAAGCTCAAAAGACTGGGACATCAAATAAGTCTTACAAAACAACATTTTGATGAGTTAAGTGTAAATGAATCAGAAACATATGAATCGAATTTCCCTTAAAATACACATGGGTTTAAAAATTAAGGGGAAAAGTGCTTGGCAAAATTCTCCTTGGGTTTGGCCAAGTCTGATTCCTTTGAAAACTAGTTCAAGACATGATGCCAATCTCGAAATGCTTCTGGGTTCACACATCTCTGGTTCAAAGTGCTCTCTTCCTCAGAATCCTTTTTCCTCCCCTTTGTTCACTGTTGTCAGGACTGTGTCCCCTCAGTAATCCTAATCAGAATGACATCTGAGAATAGAAAGTTCATGTGCAAATCTTCTCCCATCCAGGAACTGCTAATGACCAGATCTTCACAGAGTGCGTTGAATAGGCACATTATGATTCATTTACTTGACAATCATTTATTGAATATCTATTATGTTCTAGCCATGCAGATAACAAAGATGAAACAAGTACACTCTCCTTAGTCAGAAAATGCCTAATCTGTAGGTAAACCAGACATACATTATGACAGAAGGCAGTGAGATGAATGTCATGTGTGATGGAGTCCTGATGGGCCACAGAATTCACTCCAGATGGTTCATCTAGCTCCCTTTCCTTATTGGCACTTTGATAACTGCTTTCTACTTCACATCCTCCTGAATATAATGATGAGTCTATGTACAGAAATGCAGAGAGAGTTAAGGAAGAATGAAAGGATAATGCTATAGCAACAGTGGGTAGCCAATGTCACCCTAGGGCTGAAAGGACAAAAGGAAAATGGAGTTAACAGAACCCAAGGAGAGTAGGAACCAGTGGCCATGGCTGGGGACAGCTTTAGAGCAGGGAGGGACAGGAAAGAACTACAATGGAAGCTGTGATGTGGTCAGTGGTACTGAATACGGCAGAGAAAGACAGAGAATTGGCCAGGAGGGGCTGTGGGATGCAAACAGAGAAACAAAGTTGGCGTGCAGCTAAAGAAGAAATAATTTCTGCCTCTGTGACTGAGGATGACAGCAGAGATAGAGCTTGAGGCATCTTAACTGCACTTTGAAGACTGGAGTAGGATTTTGATAAGTGAATTTAGGGGGAAGGGGGCAGAAGCACTTTTAGGTACAAGGTATGACATAAACGGTGCACAAAGCACTTTGGGGAAAGGTAACATCCGTATTTATAGAAGGACAGGTTTATACAGGAAATTTGAATAACATGCTAAGGAGGTTGTATTAGTCAGACTTCTCCAGATTTATGATAAGGAATTGGCCCGATGTGATTATGAAGGTTGAGAAGTCTCATGATTTGCCATCTGCAAGCCATCTGCCATCAGAAAAGCTGGTGGTGTGGTTTCAGTCTGAGCCTGAAGGAAGGCCTGAGAACCAGAGGGCTGATTGTGTAAATTCCAGTCCGAGAGAGACAGAGAGAGAATTCGGTCTTCCTCTGCTTTTTGCTCCTTTCTGTTCCTCAGTGGATTGGATGATGCCTCCGGCATTGGAGAGGGCAGTCTGCTTTACTCAGTCTATTCATTCAAACATTAATCTCTTCCTGAAACACCCTGACAGGCGCATCAAGAAATAAGGTTTAGCCAAATATTTGGGCCCCCTGTGGCCTCAAGTTGACAGATAAAATTAACCATCACAGAGGTTGAGTTTTATTCACTAGACAAAGTGGAGCCACTGAAGACTTTTGAGCAGAGGTGTAAAAAAATCAAAGTCGTGTTTTAGGAAAGTTAGTCCAGTGGCTTTATGTTAAATGGATTGGAAGAGGGAGAGTTTGGGAATCAGGTAACTAGAATGTACTAGAAGGCTTCATTTCTATAGCTTGATGTCTTGATTTCTCTATTTTGTGCAATATTTATTATTTCCTGATGAGAGATGACACTTTAGTTGGGTACCCCCCAGTGCAGTGACATCTCTGCTTTTAGTTAAATCATAATCAGTGGTTGTATCCTCTTGATTTGTGAATATTGTTTACTGTTGAGACAAATAATGCATCAAGATTTCATCTTATAAAACACCATTTTGTTTTTCTTGGAGTTTCTGATTGGGTCAATTTTTTACTTACATAATTTGCTAGCCACAAATTTTAGTTATTTTCAGATGTTCATCATATCAATGATTCTATCTAATTTCCCTTTTCCTAGGTTTCTCCTCCAGAGTCCTCATTCTCCAGTCTGGACTCTGTGTTTTATGGCTTCATCCTGAGAATTCAGCCTTCATTCTTCTGCAATGGATTTTTGCTTGCTCTTTCTTGGGATTCATCCTGCCCCTCTTCCTTCTATTTTGTTGCTGGAGTACATTCCTTAATGTGCTTACCAACAAAGAGAACATGTTAGGTTAATTTTCTCCTTACTCACATCTATTCATTCTAATCTACATTTGGCTAATAGCTTGATTGGCTTGGAATTCTTGGTTAATAACTTCCCTTTTTCTCTGAATTTTGAAGGAAGCATTGCTGATGAGAAGTCTGATGTCCTTTTTATTCTTGATGCTCTGTATTAAATCTGATTCTTTTTCCTCTGGAATCTTCTCAGGTATTCTCTTTGAACCCAGTGTCCTAAAATTTCGTAGTGATGTGAGGTGGTGTAGGTGTTTTCTGCTCATTGTGCTGGGCATTCAAATGGATCTTTTTCAATCTAGACTTTTGTGTCCCTCAATTCTGTGACATTTTCTTATAATTTTCTTCCCTTTGTTTTTTCATCCTCTCCTTTTGGAATTCATAAGAATTGGGTATTAGACTTTCTTTAATTGATTGTTTAAATCTTATTCCCACCCCCCTAGATTTTCATATATTTTTATTACTTGGAAATTTCTTTTACTTTTTCTGACTTCTTATCTTTCAATTTTTTAAAGGATATTTTTAATTTCAAGAAATGTTTCTTTCTAATTGTTTCTTTTTCATAGTATTCTCTTCTTGTGTTTGGAAAGAAAAAATTTCTCATATCTTTCTGATAATATTAATTAAAATCCTTTTGATTTTTCCTCTTCTGTCCCTTGGGTTATTTGTTCCCTTTATGTTTCCCTCCCTTTCATTCACCATGGTCCCTCTTTTCATGGGGAAGCTTTTCATAAGTGTTAGCTGATCCATTCATATTTAAGACTAAGGCATTTTATTTTTACTTATTTCTTTTGTGAGGAAGATTTGCCCTGAGCTAACCTCTGTGCCAGTCTTCCTCTGTTTTATATGGGACGCTGCCACAAGGTGACTTGATGAGCGGCACTAGGTCTGCACCAGGATCCAAACCCGTGAACCCTGGGACCACCAAAGCAGAGAGCACGAACTCAACCACTACACCACCAGGCCAGCCCCATGAGTAAGGCATTTTAAATTGTGCTTTAGCTATATAGTGGACTACTCCTCAGAAATAAAAAAGAATAAGTTACCGATACACGGAACGATATCAATGAATCCCAAAAGTATTATGGTAAGTTAAAAAAGCGGGACGCAAAAAACACATACCTTGTAATTCCATTTAGAGGAAATTTTTGAAAAAGCAAAACTGTAGTGACAAAAGCAGTTTAGTAGTTGCCAGGAGCCAGAGACTGGAGGAAAAACTTAACTAAAAGGCGACACGAGGGAAATTTTTTGGTGATGAAAAGGTTATATATTTTTTTGTGGTAGTGGTTACATGACCATATACATCAGTCAAAACTCATTGAATCTTACACATAGGGTTGGTGAATCTTATTACATGTAAGTGACACCTCATCAAAGTTGATTTATAAAAGGCAAATTGGAAACTCTTTGTAGGTGGGGCTTGTTGACTTGGAGTCTTTGAATTGAGTTTACCATATGGGAAGCCATCCATTTCATTGGCAGTATCCTACAAATGGTAGTCTGTGGAGGTCTTTTCTCTATTGCTATGGAGAGTCTCTATAGCAAGAAATAATTGACTAGGGGGCCGGCCCCGTGGTTGAGTGGTTAAGTTCACATGCTCCACTAGGCGGCCCAGGGTTTTGCAGGGTTGGATCCTGGGCACAGACATGGCACCACTCATCAGGCCACGTTGAGGCGGCATCCCATGTGCCACAACTAGAAGGACCCACAACTAAAATATACAACTACGTACTGGGGGGATTTGGGGAGAAAAAGCAGAAAGAAAAAAATAGATTGGCAACAGTTGTTAGCTCAGGTGCCAATCTTCAAAAGAAAACAAGAAAGAAAGAATTGACTAATATTTAGCATGTCAGCTGGGGGTCCTGCCACTCCATATATAGACTTTCAAGTTATTCTACCTTCTTTTTTTTTTTGAGGAAGATTAGCCCTGAGCTAACTGCTGCCAATCCTCCTCTTTTTTGCTGAGGAAGGCTGGCCCTGAGCTAGCATCCATGCCCATCTTCCTCTACTTTACATGTGGGACATTTACCACAGCATGACTTGCCATGCAGTGCCCTGTCCGCACCCAGGATCCGAACTGGCGAACCCTGGGCCGCCGAAGTTGAATGTGTGAACTTAACCGCTGCTCCACCAGGCTGGCCCCTAGTCTACCTTTTTCAATTATCACTTTTTACTGTATCTGCTGTCTCTAGTCCCTAGATTTTCCTTTTACATTTTCTTTAATAAGCTATTTAGAAGCAACTAATTTGAATCTTGAGATATGCTCTTAAATTTATATGTAATATAGATTTTCCATGAGAAAACAAAAAGAGAAGGAAATGAAAACTAAAACTGAAGAAATTATATATCTATGTATATATCTTCTTTTTAATTGCATCCTTTCTTTTTTGGCTGGGAAAGATTTGCCCTGAGCTAACATCTGTTGCCAATCTTCCACTCTCTCTTTTTTTTCCCTCCCCAAAGTCCCAGCACATATTTGTATATTCTGGTTCTAAGTCCTTCTAGCTCTTCTATGTGAGCTGCTGCCACAGCATGGCAACTGACAGATGAGTGGTGTGGTTCTGAGCCAGGGAACTGAACCCTGGCCACTGAAGCAGAACACCTATCTTTAACCACTAGGTCATCAGGGCTGGCTCTCTATATATATCATTTTATTTGGGAGTTCCACAATGCTTGAGATAATTTCTTTTAGACCTCAGGGACTGCAGAGGCCATCGCTGGCATTTAAGGTCCATGGAATGCATAAGAAAAGGCACTGACAGCATCTAAGAAAACACCTTCATATGTGACAGTTTGTTTTTTGTTTTTCTTTTCTTAGATAATTATTTGTTTATAATATTTATAAAAATTAGAAAGTACTTCAAAAATACAAAAATAATACAGATGAAACCTATGCATCCCTTACCCAATTTTAACTGATGTTATCATTTTGCCATGTTTTCTTTAACATTTTCAAAGAAATAAAAATATTTTAGATATTCCTAACCTTCTACCCACCTCATTAATCCCTTTGCTTTATTCCTCCATTTCCTTTCCAGAAACAGCCATCCTTCCGATGCTGCTGTGACATTTCCTTACGTGTTTGGTACTTTTCAATAAACAATTAAAGATGTGAATGATATATCCTTTTTTTTTTTGAGTTTTAAAAATTTACACAAATACCGTCTGACTATGTAATCTTCCATAGTGACTATGTCACTTCCTTTTTTTCATTCAGCTTTGTTTTTGAGTTTTATCCATATTGATAGAACTAGTTCATTCATCTTAATAGCTGTAAAATATTCCACGGAAAGAATAAATCAGAGTTTATGTATCCATTCCCCTCAGAGGACCAGTTGTGTAATTTACACATTTTTGTGATTACACGCAATGCTTCAATGAACCCTCTTACTCATGTCTTCAGGAGCACACGTGGGGGTTTCTCTAGCACAATGGCTCTCATACACTAATGCGCATTAGAACCAGCTAGAATGCTTGTCACAACACAGTGTCTGGGCCCAACCCCCAGTGCTCTTAATTTAAAAGGTATAGGTAGGTCCAGCAATCTGAATTTTTAACAAATCCCCAGGTGATGTTGACGCTGGTGCAGGGAACAAACTTTCACCACTGCTCTAGGGTTAATATCTACAGGTGAATTTTTGGGCCATTGGATATGTATCTATTTTCTGCTTTGCTAGGGATTTCCAAACATATAGAGTGTTTGCACCAATATATACCTCTGCCATCAATGTGTGCATCCTTATTTCTCACTATTTTGCCAAAAATTGGTGTTGTAGGTCTTTAAAATTGTTGTCAGTCCAAACACTAGCTCTTTATTTTATATTTTTCTGATGAATGGTGAGATTGAGCATAATTTCCTATGTTTAATGTCTGTTGTTTTTTCTCTTCTATGAATTTCATATTCTTGAAATTTTTTTCCCCAATTAGGGTGACTGGTTTCTTTATTTCTTTATATTACTGCTTTGTAGAATTTCTTTATATATTCTGGATACTAATCCTTAATCTGATAATGGACTGCAAATTTCTTCTCTTAATCTCCCAGGCTGTGATTTTTTCATTTTGTTTCATTTGTATGTTTGACGAAGAAAGGTTTGAAATATTAATGGGGTAAATGTCAATATTTTCCTTTGTGATTTGTGCTTTTACCGTATTTTGTTTAAAGAAACCTTTCCTTGCCCTGATATCATAAAGATGTATTGTATGTTTATAAACTTAAAGTTTTTTACTTTCACTTTTCACATTTAGTTTTTAATTTACCTGGAATTGATGACGTGTGTTGTATAAAGTAGAAGCTAATTTTTTTTCCGTATATGGAATCGGTCGCTACCTTGGTTGTAACCAAGTTTCCATTCATTTTTGCCTCTGTTTCCAGACTCCTTTGTCCATTCTATTAATCTTTTGTCCATGCCGGAGCAAGTAGTGTACTTTTTAATTACATGAAATTTGAAATGTCTAGAAAATTTTGATATCTGATAGGGAAATTCTTCTCATCGGACTCGTCTTCAAAATCATCTCCTGTCTTCTTGTTTTTTCTGACAAGGTTCAGCTTGTCAAGTTGGATGAAAAATGGAATTTACATTTTTCATTTGCCTCTATTTCTTTGTTCAGTGTTGAAAATGTTTCTATGTAATAACATGTGTGCTTATTTGGACTTGATTTCTTCTTTACAAAAATTTGAAGTGAATTCACAAAAAAGACCACAATGCAATAGAAATAAGTGTGTGTATGTTTGAAGATAAAAACAGAGGAGAAAGCATGCCAACCATAAAAATCATACAATTGTTGGACTAAACATAAAATCTCATTCAAACCTTTCTAGAGAAGATGAAGAAAGATGTGTGATAAATATTTGACTCCTCCAATGGATGGAAACACTCACGTTTATGTGGAAAAAATTGTATTCTACTACTGGACACTGTCAGAGAGTCTTACTTGGAGCATTTCATAGGGAATATTGAAAAACAATGTCTTCAATAATAATTTATTAACAAATACAGAGATGCATTTCTTATGATGGCGGTGAATAACATTTTAATGTTATAAAAGTTGATAGAAAATAACTAATGTGATGTATTCTACCCCTTCCCATGGTCTATCTTGATTCAGGGACAGAGGTGAAAATAGCTAAGTCTTTAGGTCGGTACAATTTTTCTCTAACTCCGCAATTGGCAAACTAGGGCTCTTGGGTCAAATCCACCCTGCCACCTGTTTTTGTAAATAAACTTTTACTGGAACACAGCCACACTCATTTGTTTACGTATTGTCTGTGGCTGCTTTCCTGTTACCAATGGCAGAGTTGAGCAGTTGTGATAAAGACCATGTGGCCCGCAAAGCTGAAAGTATTTACTGTCTGGCCCTTTCCAGAAAAAGCTTGTCATCTCTTGCTCTAAATTATTATTCCTTTAATTATTAACTCTGTATTTACTCTAGGAATTTTTTTAACCCTCCCCTTTTTTAGCACCTGAAAGTATAAGCCAAATATGTAATTGGGTACAATGGTCCAGGTGAGGCACTTTGCCAAGATGATATGTTCATGTCTTTATTCAAGAAGAGAATGTACTCTTAGTCAGTATACTCTTCCTACCCAGGTATCTCATCACCCCCAAAAAACCAACCTCAGAGCACAAAGATATCCTACATTCTGAATTAGGGAGAGTCTCTATTCGCCTCAGCAGCATATTCCTTCCTCTTGCTCTGCCAGGAGCACGCTTCAGCCTCTTACCACCTATCCCCCACTTAGTCACCTGGCCTTGGCAGTGCTTCTGGGATTCTCAGAGAGTAGGCCATGGGAATCCAGAGATGGCGTCTTTCTCCTCATCTGGACTCAAGTCCTGGTCAGCCCTATGATGTTTGCAGCTTCTTTTCCCCATAGACCCAGTGCTGAATTCCTCTCAGCTTCCTGATGTTAAGTCATCTTTGTTGAAAGATTTTTTTCACAAGTACTAGTCAACTGAACTGTCACAACTCCAAACTGGCGATGTGTTCCAGTGGAAAAAGCACAGAATTTAGTGCCAGAAAGCCTGTTTTCGAGTTCCTAACCTTCATACTTACCAGATGAATGACCTTGGGCAAGTTGCTTAAACTCTGACTCAGTATTCTCATCTGCAAAACGAGGATACTAATAATGCTTGTCATACTTACCTATGAGGATTATTGTGAGAAACAAATGAGATACGTGAAAATAATTTGTAAACTATAAAATAATACACACATGCTCATTATTATCACCAGTTCTCTAAGTCTCCCTCAATGATTTTTCCTAATCTCCAAAGGCTTTTCACTTGTGTTCAGGAGCCAGTCCATGAATTCTCCCTTGCAGTCTCCTTACTAAAGGGCCTCACCATGGCTTTAGCATCTGTCTTCTCTGGGAAGGAAGGTGTTGCTCTTCCAGGCACAGCCAACCTTTACAAATCACTGTTCTAGAAACTGAATATTTCAAAACTGAACTGTGGTCGTTGACAGTTTGAGGGTGGGGGTCCTGGAAAAAAATGTTCTTTTTGTCTCTCCCTGATTTCCTGCTATCTCGTGAACGTGAACCTCAGAGTCTCGCATTTACCTCGACAATCATTGCTCTTTAATTTCTTGCCCAACTCTTCTATCTGTCTGAGCTCAAAACCAGAGGATGGGGCAAAAGTGGGAAGAGGGATGCAAACATCCCTAAACAAATACTACCCATTATCCTGGTCTCACCTATCTCTTTTCTTAGGATCCAAATTTGTGCCGCAAATTCCTTCCTTCGTGAGGCTCTGCCCCTCTCCCCACCTCTTTACCTCACCTTTTCTCTAGCTCCTCCCATCATCTAGGAGGAGGAATTGGCCATCAAATTCATCCCAATTCAGGACATGAACATGGTCACTTAAAAGTGGGTAGGGTCACTCTTTGTTGAAAGATATCATCTATATGAGGTTCTTCATTCTTTATTTTCCTTCCTTGTATATATCCTTTTAAGCCTGTGCATTTTTTCTTCTTCCATCTCCAGTATCATGGAGCCAGATCAAGATTAGTCAGATTGCAAGATTTGGATTAAGTTTAAGGGGTGCTAGAAACTATCTGTCTCAACCAGCCTTACTAGAACTCTACATTGGATGTTGAAGTAAGATTAAAATTAAATAAAAAACAAATAAAACTCATTTGCTCTTGCTATTGCTCCCTCTATGGATATTTCCCCCAATGCTCTCAGAGAGGAGGAACAGCTCAGCTGTCTTTGTACCATGAATAGCTCACACAGTTTACATCTGTGAACTCACGAGTAAACGTCCAGAGTGGTCACTGACCCACTGTTCTCTCCAGACAGTCAGTCCCTGCAGCCTGGGTTAAGCTCAACTGGGACCCCGTGTTACAAACTGTATCCTAATTTTTTTTTTCAATTTTGAACTAACTGCTTTCTACAGAAAGGAAAAATGAGAATTACAAAAAAAAAAAAAATGACCATGATATGTTTGCCAGATAAAACATAATTTGCTTTATTTTTCCCCTTTGCACCATTAAGAGATTTATTGTCTCCTATTTATTTTCAGCACTTTTCTTCATTTCTGGGAAGTATGACCTGCCTAAATCATTATTGCATCTGAACAGAGTTTTGCAGACAGGTTTCCAGTAATGGGCTCAAATAATGGGCTTTATTTGGCATTTCAATGGCCCTTTAATGACACAGAGAAGGACAGCTCTTACATATTTCCTGGGAAGAAAACCTGAGTGGCCCCAGGGGCCTAGTGGCGTCATCTGAAGCAGCCCACCACGAATTTTAAAATTCTTTCTAATCATATATCATGGAAAATTTGCATTCCACATCACAATATATTTGTGCTTCCTTATATATAAAGACGTCTTAGTGTTTTAATTGACATTTCAGACAGGTGTACCATTTTTATCCTGGCACACTTGTGCTGGTTATTGTTTACTCTTAGCGGGTAGATACACACCCAGTCTGAGATACATATGAGTTGGAGTCAAGGAAATTGGATTTGAATTGATTCTGCCACTTTTAGACACCTAAACCTGGGTCAGTCACTTATCTTCTTAGAACAGATCCTCGTCTATAAAAGGGCCGCTGTGGGGATTCAGTCTACAATTCGGAGATTCCTTTCTGTTGAGTAGTTGTTCGTTGTTGAGAGGGAAAGACTGATTAGAACCAATGGAAAAGTCTGAATCCTAGACCATTTTGAAGCTGATTAAGGGCAGGCATTTCCATGAAATTTTACTGCTCTCATTTTGCAATAGTTCCACTTTATCATATTAGTTCCTTGGGGATGTTTATAATGTTTTTCCTCATAGAAGTGCCAATATTAGGAACAAAAATTCTCATAGGAAACTTTTTAGACAGCTACCAGCCTCAGGCTCCCAGACTCACCCCTAGTGAACCTAATCAACAAATACTTATCAAGGAACTTTTCTGTGGTCATCACTTGCCAGGTACTCTGAGCCATAGAGAAAAGTTCTGAGCTCTGGTCCATACTCTCCAGGACGTGAAGTGTTATTAGAGGAAATCCATAAAGCAGTTATAAGAATTTATCAGTAATAATATAAGAACATGCAAGAATACAATACATAAGAATATAAAAATAGTACACATTTATCGAGGGCCTACTAAATAATATACTTAGCATGTTTCTTCTAACTTTCAAAACAACCTTTGTTTTGTTTTTATTTTTTTCGGATGTACATCGTATTTTGAATTCTGTATACATTACATCATGTTCACCACCCGAACACTAATTATAGTGCATCCCCTCACATGTGACCCTAATCACCCCTTTTGCCCTCCCCCCTCCCCGTTCCCCAATGGTAACCACCAGTCCAATCTCCAATGCCATGTGTTTTTTTTTTTCTGTCGGTCAAAACAACCTTGAAAGACAAAAACTATTGTTTCTCTTTTACTGATATGGAAATCAAGGCTCTAGCTCAAGACTGTATAATCAAATGCCAAAAAGAAGTAGATTTAACAGTGTTGTCAGCCGCCATGTCCTACTGGCTTGAGTTATTGTATGTAAATGGGCTTTTCCCATACTGATTCTTGAATTGGAGTGTTTTGGGCCAAAGGGAAGTAAGAGTGATAACCTCTCACTTTTCCAGAAGCAAAGCTGATATAGGACTTATTCTGTGTTTGCTGCATTGATCAAAGAGGCTGACTGCTGTGAACAAATTAACCCTAAATTTCAGCACCATGGCTTGTATTCTTCTTTGCACCCACTCCCCACTTCTAGCATGGTGTCTCACACAGCCAGTCAGCCAGAAACTATTAGTGCTCACTAGTATGCATGTGCTACTTCACCTTCCCCAGTTTCCTTTGCAGTTAGAATCAAGCATATGAGTATCCAGGCCAATGGAATGACTGAGATTGGTAAGAATCTGCAGTGCCTTTCCCATTCTCTCTTCCTCCTGTGTGTCAGCCAGATGCCAGAATGACCCTGAAACACAAGAAGGCAGAGCCACAAAATGGAAGACACCTGGGTCTCTGAGTCACTGCTGGAGGACAGCTTCCAGAAGGGCAATCTCAACATGGACATCCACAGTGGACTTTGTATAAGCAAAAAATGAACTTTTATTGTGTTAGGGCACTGAGATTTAGGATTGTTACAGAAGCAAAGCTGTCTGACCAATACAGCAAGTACTGAGTAAATATTTACGATGCTAGAGACATTCATGTGCTTCACACCAAAATCATTTGGGAATTAAAAAATCTCGATGACTAGGTTACAGACCAATTTAATCAGAATCTCTATGGGGTGGTATCCAGGCATCAATCTTTTTTTTTTAACTTCCTAATTGACTCCATTATGTATTAAGTTTGAGAACCAGTGTGCTGTATCAGTGCTATTCCAAAAAGTGTGGTCTGTGGATCTTGTTAGAAATGCAAATTCTTACATCTCCAGATCTATGAAATTGCATTCTCTGGAGTTTGTGTTTTAGCCGCTCCCTGGGGCGTTCTTAGGTATATAAAGCTTGAGAGGCACTGTGATAGAACACTCTGCTCTGGCGATTCTCAAAGTATTGTCCTCTGACTATAATCAGAGTCACCCAGAAGTGCTTCTTAAAGGCAGATTTCTGGGCCCGGCCCCAGGCCTACTAAATCAGAGTCTCATAATGGAAGTCCCTGGAGATCTACATCCATAAGGAATTTTCTAGCTAATTCTTGGCTCGCCAGAATTCACACTTATCAGTTATAGACACCGTTGCATTTTCCCTAGAATCACCTACTTTCCCACAACTCCTCACCAACCATCAACTCCTCCTGACTTCTGCCCATAAGACCTGGGGGTGGCAAGGACGATGATTTCTATTTTTAACCTTACATGTAGCTTCCTCCTGTCGTTGCTTTAAATAGAGAACTCCTCTAGTGCTTTCAAGTGTTTGTTTATTAAAATTATTAAATGTGGACACTCTGGAACAGAGAATCTTTCAACTTAAATGATGAGAAATGATGCTAAGTGAAGAGAACAAACCTGAAAATTAGGACTCCCTTAAATGATGTCAACATATGATTTAATTGATAGGGCTCTGATTTCCACAGATATTTTCAGGAACCATATCTACTGTGTGAAGAAAGCTATGTATGGGACTAGTTTGGATGATAAACATAAAGAACTTAAAAGAGAAATGGGAAAGGAATATGCGAAGCAAGATGATGATTGAACAGAGATTGTAAGCCATGTAAGTTCATTGGGCAGGGCCAGTTTGGGGAGTATACTTCAGTCATGACTAAAGTCTTTGCAAATTTATACAAAGGGAGATTGTATAATAGGCCTTTTGGATCAGAGAGAATCCAAATCTCATTCTTTCCCAATTTTTTGTCTCTTTCTCTTGCCCTCTCATTACTTGAAGTTAAGTTTATGCTGGATTTTGAGAAGGCATACTGGTAATTTATATGGCTGGCAGAAGAGGTTGATTCTAAGAGCTGCAGACACTGCAGCCTTTGTGTTTTTGCCCCTATTTTGAACTGCCATGTTCCGTACTTTGCGTTCTTCACAGGAACTGGTTGAATATCAGTTCCAAGCTGGAAAGCTAGAGGTGCAAGGTGTGAATGAGAAGGTCTCTGGCCTGCCCCTAAGGCAACTTGCTGCCTAAAGAAATGTATGCACAACAACTCCGGGAGGAAGGGCTCTGTGCTCATATGGTGAGCAGGAGAAGAGCCGGGACTGAGAAGGGAGATGAGCAGAATCACTCCTCATTTCTCTGTGGACTGTGGGGGGACGCAGAGCCAGCTCACTACTCTCATTAAAACTTTCCCACTCCACTCTTTTGCAAGCGGGAATGAGGGGTGTAATGAGGGAAGAGTCCTTTGTATATTAGGAATGGTCTGGGTACATCCAAACAAAACTGAATAGAGTGGCAGAGACCATGGGTCTATACGTTTGGTAGGATAGATCCCTGGGGTTCAGTTTCACCTGCAAGAAAGAAAGGAAGCCTTAGTCTACCATACAGAGCACACTCCACCATAAGCAGGGCGTTGGTGGGTTTCAGGGCAGACCACCCCAAGATGCGCCACTCTGGTATGTGGACTATTTCAAGCTGAAGACAAAAAAGGCCCAGACTCAGCAAGAACATTCGACCTTTTCCCCCTAACTGCCTAAAAGAAATTTAAAATAAAGGCCTGTCCCCAGGACAGGCCATCACCATAGATAACTTTGGGTTCCGGTAGACTGGGAGGATCCTTGCTAAGCCCACTCCTATCAAAGTTCTATTTACCAAACATTTGCTTTTCATTTCCATGTGGGTTGCCTTCCTCCCCTTTGAAGCCCCAAATCACTACCCCAAAACATCCTCCTTGTCTGCAGCTGGAGATACTTAAACAGGTAGCCTCAGCTAGTTGGCTGAGTTGCTCAGTTTGCCTGAGCCTCTCCCATGTATACATGTTATAAAGCTTTGTTTAATTTTCTCCTGTTATTCTGTCTCATGTGAATTTAATCCGTTGTCCTGCCAGAAGGACCCAGAGCAGGTAGAGGAGATATCTTTCTCCCTTATAGCATCAATGGGCCAAAATCCTGGCACACCTTTGGTCACAGGGCTCTAAGCCCTAGGAAGTGACCCCAAATCTCAGGATGTGACTGGAACATAATAATCTCTAATACTCAGGTAGTTAGCCAAAGAAGGCTCTAGTCATTCTGTTAGAATTTAGAATTTTCATTCCTTGGGAGGAGGCATGAGAAGAAGGCAAAGTGGCACAGCATCTGGAAGCTTGGAATTCAGAGTCAGGCGGACCTAAATTCATACCTTCACTCTATCACTTTATCGACTGTGTGGCCTTGGGCAAATTACTTGATCCAGTGGAGCCTCTATTTTCTGCTTCCTAAAATGGTTGTAATACACACATGCATACATAATTTATAAGATGTATGTGAAGAGTAAACAGGTAATATCTTTAAAAGGCTAAGCAGAGTCCCTGATGCAGGATGAATAAACAGTAATCGTTATTCTCCCTCATGATGGTTGTAGTTCTTAAGTGGGTGAAAACGGAAGGCGGTGGCATGGAGAAGATTTATCTGGGATATTCTGGAGGTTATAAAAATGATGATCAAGGCAGAGACAAATTTTCCATAATGGGTGGAACTGTAACACAAAAAAGAGGTAGAAATTCAGCTACCCTAAACAGGCACCCAACCAGGGGCAGGGTGGCAGTTAGGGTAACTTGTTGCTGGCCGATGGCAGTGTGGTTGCAGCCATTGATATGTCCTTCTTCAGGGAAGTGTGGAATAGTAGTGCGCCATCAGGGAAGGTGGATAGGGTTTAGACCTGGGTTTCAAGCCAACCTTTATACTCCACTAGCTGTGTGACAGGGTCAAGTTACTGAACTTGTCAAAAAGGGGGTGGAGGGTGACGGAAATACTTGCCTTTCAGGTTTGGAGTGAAGAGTAGAGACAAGGGCCTAGAGAGTGCCTGGCACGTGGTTGAAACTCACAAAGTGGTAGTTATTGAGCAGGGGTGGAACTGAACCTAAACAAGGCATGGAGTTGCTCAAGCTGTGAGGGGAGAAGAGATACAGAAGCCGGAGAGGAAGGAGGGTTGACTTTACTACTTGGGAGTAACTAAAAATTAGACATTTTTGCACTCTCCAGTGCCTTCCAGGGTTTTCATTACATGTAATAAAAATTGCCAATTACTGTATGCCTCTTCCTGGAATATGCAGACAGCGTGGATTCCACACTATGGTGAAGGCTACTTGTATTTCTGATTACACTTCCCTGTGCTTTCCACTGTATACATAGCTTCAAAAGTGATTCTTCATCCGAACTGTCTCCCAAGTTCTGTTTCTAGTATATCCTATTAAGGGCACTCTACTAAAGAGCACTTTTCTCCCCCCCCCCCCCCCCCCCCCCCCCAGCTGACACAGGGGCTTAACAGATTAATGCATTAGTCCTTAATACCTTCTCCTTCTAAGGCCTGGTTCCAGTCAGGGCTCTTTGATTAGCACTATCTTTTCCAGCACTGTACTGAGCTACTTTGCATCACAGTTCTGCTGGCATTTATTCCTGAGAGGGAGGTGAAAAGATTAAAAACAATACAAAACCAAACAAACTTATAACATTCGCAAGATCGCATCGTCTATGCTAAACCTCTTCAAATGTTCCATGTTTTCTGCCTGGGCAAAAATAAATGATCTGTTTCCCACACAGGCAATTGATTTAAGAAGGGAAATATATATGTATATGTATATAAATACCACTGCTGGTGGGTGCTAAAGAGTATGGTTTATTTCAGCAATAGATTCTTGAAACTTAGTAGTGTCACAGAATTATTGATGCAATAAACCCCAGTGGTTTGTTAAAGCATTAACTGCCCACTGTTTACTTCAAGCTGTTAATCATTACGCCAGCCATTAGTTGCTGGCAACTTACAACATTTTGAGAATTATTACTAATGTTTTTTGTTACAATTTCTTTCTTGCTTTCTTTTTTTGCCTGCATTTAGCAGAGAGGTAGGAATCTGTGGCTGATCAGATGTGCTCTCACGTGCAAAGCATCCCTGAGATTTAATAGGCGAGAGATTTACTTAGGGAAAACATTTCTTTAAATCAACCAGCCAGAAAAATAATATCCTTCTTCATATTGAAAAAGGAAAAGTGAAATGAGAGTGTCTCATATAGTAGCTCTGCCGCATTCATATGTTTTCTTCCTGGGCGCCTGGTTTGTAAATACCACGGAGAATGGTAAATGAATGATGATAAAACTGGCCCTCTAGGATTCTCCTTAGTGCATAGTGCAATTTGAAGGCATGCCATTTCGTAGGAAGTATTCCCCAAAGACGTGATCCTCTGAACCTTGGAAGTTTTTCTTGTTTTAGTGTTTGCTTTTTTTATCTGTGAATATTTGGCTCTGTTTCTTTCCATACACTTTGGCATGGTCTCTGTTAGAATAACATGTAGTTTATGCTTAGCTTGGGGTCACAGTGACTATCAAACTGCAAATCAACAGGGCAAGAAAAAAAGGCTGTGCAGCCACTGCTGTCCAGAGAGGAGCGACGGAAGCTGGAACTTCGTGTCTGGGGATAGCGAGTTTGAGGGGCGTTTCCAATTGTGGGGAAATTTCTCCTTGAAGAAGCCTTCGTTTTGTGTACGTGTGCTAATTCTGTGCTACGGTGTTCCGTCTCCAAATTTGGTCAGATAATTATGTACTGTTCTAGTTGGAATTTATTCCTTCCCTCCTCTGTCTCTTTATTTCTAAGCTTAACTGGTGATCACTTAGGTGAGGGAAGTGCCACAGGGCAATTCATTTCTTGCCATATTGGTAACTGAAGTGCTACCTCTATAAATAATAGTAACACCAGGCAGTTGGCTGGAAATGGTACATCTGATATTTCTGTGTCGATGGTCTCTACTTCCAGTGGGATTTAGGGAGCTACTGTAGTTTCTTTTAAAAAAAAATCTTCCAAGAATAGCTCTATCATGCATTTGTGCCCTCCAAAATTAAAAATGAAGTTAGCAAAAATGACAGTTTCTTTTTGTTTCCTAAATTAATCTCTACAAAGGCTTTTTATTCCTCATTCTTAGGCTCAATGACCCAGGAATAGCTGCATTTTAGTTTTTTGAGAATAGAAATCTTCATTTTTCTCAGTTGGCCATTAAACTGAAAACATTAAATAAATATTATTAATAATAAATTAATGAGGAATAAGTCTTAAGAAGCAGGATGAAATTGCTGCGGGTGCAATTTTTCTGGCTTTTAAATTTGGAGTTAACGTTACCAATAGGAGATAAGATTAATAATAAAGAATGGACACCAGACATTAAGAAACTCAATTTCATAAACATGAAATATAATGCTTATAAAAGTACAGCATATCCACAGCTGGGAGGGCAAAAGACTGTGGTGGAGGGAAGTGAAAATCAGAGTCTAATATCTTCAGTTTAGAGTCTTGATGTCAACAGCTGTGTTTTGGAGCAAATGCTTCAATGTACTTCCCATGAGATGGAATATTGACTCAACTCCAGAGGCCTAAAGGAAATGGCAGATTGACAAGGAGGTGGTGAATGGTTCTCAAAGTTCAGGTTTTCCATGTTACCAGAGTTTGCTTTTTCAAGAGATCACTGACCTAGTGCAAACATCTTGCAACCCTTTCATATGCTATGTCTCAGTTTCTACATCTGTAAAAAGAGGATATTTGCCATCATGTTGAATCTTTGGGGCTGCTGAGTATGTTAATTTCATAGTCATGTCTATTACATGATATTACTTTCAAGGATTAATTAGGAACAGCCTGGTATTTGCATCAACCAATCCTAAGCACCAAGACTAAATTTCAGCCTTTCTATCGATCGCTTCACCCTATCATCATCCTTTAGCTCTCCTTTTATTTCTGCCTGGCATGGATTGTCTCACAATGGCGGCATAATCCTTACCTAGCTGTCATAGTACTGTATGTGGTATGTCCTTGTGGCATCTCCTTCATCTATTTCTGTCTTTTTTTTTAAGTTGGCTAATCTAAACGCTATATTTATTGCACTTATTTTTTAGACTCTGACAATCTGAGATAAACTTAGGTGCATTCTCTTTAAATCAACCAGAGATATGATTGGAGTTGGCTGAGATCTTCCGACTTTCAAGAGTATTAAATGGATTTCAATAACTCTGCCCAAAAACGTGTTGTTAATTACCTATTCTGAGCATGTGAGGTTTACTTTCTTGTGCAAATTTTGACAATAAGTAGACTTACAAACTAGGTGTGCATATTGAAAAAATATTTTTATTTAAAAGTCTATTTTGATCATTGTCCATTAGTAGTTAATAGTAAGGGAATTAGACAACTTATGGGAAGGTTTGGAAATTTTTAAAATCTCTCCTTAATCATAAATACTACTGACTGAACTCTTTGGTTATGCTGCACCCTGCTTTATTGTTTAGATTCATCTAATTTCACCTTTACTGATTTGTTTTTAATATATAATCCTGTGTTCTTACTTACTCAGTTTCAATCAAGGATTCTTTTTTTCTTGAAATAATCTCCCAAACAGGAAGAAATTCCTTGACTTTATTAGCAAGAAATTAAATGGTGAACTGAACCAAAATTAAACGTACACTCTCAAACTTGAGTTTAATTAAATTTTCTTACTTCTTTATAGATATAGTATATTTTGTGTCCCTTAAGGAATTCTTGTCAGTACAATTCTTCTTCTTTTCTTCATGGCCTGTGCTTTTACCTGTCCTGTTATGTGAATATGCTGTTGTTTCCTTTGCATCAATTGTATAGTAGTCCCCCCTTATGCATGGCTTCATCAACAGTGATCCAAAAATATTAAATGGAAAATTCTGGAAATATACAATTCATGTTTTAAATTGTGTACTATTCTGAATCGTGCGATGAAATCTTGTGCTGTCCCACTCTGTCCCACCTGGGAGATGAATCCTCCTTTTGTCCAGTGTATCCACACTGTGTACACTACCGCCCATTATTCACTTAGTAACCTCTTGGTTATCAGTCGACTGTTGTGACATGGCAGTGCTTGTGTTCAGATAACTCTTATTTTACGTAGTAATGGCCCCAAAGTCCAAGAGTAGTGATACTGGCAATTTGGATATGCCAAAGAGAAGTCCCTGTTGTTAATCTCTTATGGTGCCTAATTTATAAATTAAACTTTATCATAGGTATGTATGTACAGGAAAAACATGATATATATAGGATTGAGTGCTATCTGTGGTTTCAGGCATCCACTGGGGGTCTTGGAACATAGCCCCTTGCAGACATGGGGAAAACAGTGTATTTTATTTTCTTTGCTTGTGTTGCCCTCCAGCACCCTTCACTTCATCCCTCATAGTACATAAATCAACTTTTTACTATATTTCCTATCAAAACTCTGCTTATGTTTTTTATTTCTGCTCCTGCTTGTGGTGTGTATGATTTGACTGCTTGACAGTTTTCCTCCTATCTCAAATGGATTATAAATATAAATGTAAGTCTGGATTTGAGTTTTCTTTTTTCATTAGAATACACTAACCTTTGTGAAAATTCTGGTATGTTTTAAATATGATTTCTAGAACTGTTAGAAATGAGTTTCTTTCAGCCTGTTCAGATTAAATTAATTTTTACTGACTCTTTGTTTCAACTGATTTTGCTTTTAATAAAGGCACCAAATGAAACAAGAAATACAAACCAACTATACTCTGTAAGGGAAAATCGTACAATTATTAAAACAAAAGCAGTCATCAAGATGTCAGTTAGTATGTTGGAGATGAGGAGCAAGGAGAGGAAGTTCCCTTTATCCTGTAAAAAAGCTCAGTTTTTCCCCCCACCTCCCTGCAATGTTATAACATGTGAAAAGATTTTTCATTGAGTTTTAACAAGAAGTTACTGGAAATTGAGCATTCAAAATTCTAATTGAAAAGCTCAACACTCGATTTGTTAGGTACTTCCTTCCAAATCCATAAATTCTATTTTTGGAATAATTTGGTTACCACTGTTGGAAATTGAGTCTGTTGAGTGCAGAAAAAATGAAGCCCTACTGTGGAGCCCCAATTGTCCATCATTTTAATGCCAGTTACATGAAATCACAAGACTATTCATAGAATCATGGAGACATAAAGAATAGATGACAGGAATACAAATGGTACTCTAGAAATACAGTCTTACATTCCCCTGAATGCTTTGAGGAAAATTCTCTAAGTTTTATGAACTGATACATGATAACTTGTTTTAGTATCCTTATGAGATTGAGAAAAGTGGTGAACTAAAAAGCAACATTTAATCAGAGCTACTCCAATATTCATCTCAATTAGGCTGCTTATCCAATTGGGACTCATTCTAACTCTTTAAAGACAATTCATGATAGAAGTTATGAGCATCTCAAAATACACTAATCCCCAAACCTCTCTTTCAGTCTTCTTCGTTTCAGCAAATATCACCATGGCTCTTCCAGTTCTTGCCAAATTCTTCATGTAATCCTGGACTTCACTCTTCCTCTTACACTCCATATCCAATCTCTTAGCAAATTCTTTTTTTCTCTATCATCAAAATATATCCAGAATCCTCTCATAGTTCACAATTTTCCCATTACTTGGGAATTTTAGTCTAAGCCATCATCATCTCTTCCTTGGATATTCACAATAGCCTCTTTACTGCTGTTCCAGCTCCTGCTCTTGCCCTCTTATTCTCAAACCAGAAATCAGAACAATGTGGTTAAAAATAACCCAGATCACATCTTCCTTCAGCTCAAATCCTTCCAGTGTCTTCCCACCTCAGAGTAAAAGCCAAAGTCTTTACAGGGTAAAAGCCGAAGTCTTTACAGGGCCTACATCGCCCTCATTGCCTCCTCCTCTTCCACTATTTGTCTCATCTCTTTCCTTTGAATCTCTCCCTCATTCACTTTGCTCCATTCACTCTGGCCTCCTTGTTGTTCCTTTAATAGGCCCAGCATGCTCTGCTTCAGGATCTGTGCCATTGCTTCTCTGCCAGTAATGCTTTGTCACAGTCAAAAAAATAAAAATTCTCTGTGCCTTAGGCTTCACATTAAGAGAAGGCTACCAATTCTATAAGTTAGCTCTTACAGCATAACGAACTACCCCCAAATCCATTGGCTTAAGACATCAAGCATTTATTTCTATAGCTCATAGCTCTGTGGGTCAGCTGGGTATCAACTGACCCAGGTTAATCTAGGCTGGACATGCTATTCATCTGCAGAACGGATGTGATCCCTTTTCTAGACTGGGCTTGACTGGATCAATTCTAGTCCTAGCTAGTCCTTCTCACGCTAAAAGCATATATTATAAGAAGGCAAGTAGGGATATTTTTGTAAGCTATGTAAGTATTTGTTGTTAACCATTGTCATCATTGTAGAATAATGTCCTTTGGTTTATTGGTAGAACTCATTTGGAAGAATGGCTCTGAGAAAAGTGGAAACAAGTTGGATCCTAAGTCAGTGGTGGGCATCAATGCTTTTTCTTGCTGGGTGATCAAAGAGCTTTAAGAAGTTCTTTCCTCATCTGTGCTATACTGTACTCCCCATTGGATATTGTTAAAGTTTGAGTAAAAGTTTTTATATACAGCGCTTAGTGTTGTGATGATGCAGAATTTTTAGGGAATAAAAGAAAAGGTATACCTACAAAATGTGTGATATGATGCAGAGAAGAGGATGGCAAAGAACTGACTCAAAACAGAAAATGGAGATTGGTTAAGTAGTGAGCAAAGTTTGGAATGAGAGGTTAGAGAAGTGTAAACTGCCAATTTTCTCTTCATATCTCGCTGGAATCCTCAGGAATTTTGGAGATTGCATTGACCTTCTTGCCATATGAGTGATGGGAACCCTGGTCATGTTTTTGGGTGTCAAAGAAAGAACCAATCCAAGAAGCTGGAGGGATTGGGGACTTTGAGTTTCACATACAACTTCAACACATCCTCTTTTTTCATGGTTAAGATGGGTAAATTCCATGACTCTCCAAAGATCATACTTTTAACTTATAACTTGCTGGTCTTGTCTAATTTGCGGGGAGCGGAATTCTATTCAAATAAAATCTTTTTCTTAATATAACTAGCCATATCTTTTCCTTGTCTAAACTTTGATTTTATTATCTGTACGATATTCATTTTTTGGCCTACATCTTGAATTTAATGATGTATTTAATGAAGGACCCAATAATTCCTAGTGCCAAAAGTTTATTTATATTCATTTATGATTGCTGCAATTGGCCATTTGTGATTGCTACTGACCCTAAATAAGGACCTACCATTGAATTCCCCAGGTTCTGAACTTATTCTTTCCTGCGCCAAATGGATAGCAGCTACTTTAGTTCCTCATGATAACAGGGCCAATCACCTTACCAATGTGGTAGCTCCTTATTTGTCAGCTTGGCTACCTATATGAGGAACCCCAAATGATCAGAGGGGACTCAGAATGTCAGGTTAAATGAAACCCCTGCTTTGTTCCCTGTTAGAAGAATTTCCCTCTGGGAACCTGGACTTCTAATCCAGTAGAATCAAAGATTGTGAGGAGATAAAGAAATAATTCTGCAAGTGGCGCCCTGGAAGTGATGGTGAGAGGAAGCAATCCTACTTCCACTCCTTGGTTCTCATGCCCATGCGTTTTTGCCCCTGGAATGCAGAACTGTATATAGCCTGATTGGTCCCCACGCTGCATCTTACAGGACAGTGCCCTAAACCCATACGTTGTGTGGCCCCTAGCTGAGCTTTCCATAGGTCACTTATCTTTCTATTAAGTTGTCTTTTTTCTGGATATTGTGGTAAACTGTGCTCATGACCTGGGTCCCTTGGTCTGAATATATGTTATAAGAGATTCTGAGCTGGTAAACCAAGTATTCCATAAGGCCTCTGGTGGTGGTGTTGCCAGAGGCACTGTTTCCAGGGAAGCTAAACCTGTAATTTAGAGATCACAGGTTTAATCCAGTAATTCCAGTAAATTCCAGTAAAGATGAATTACTGGTCCTCTAGAACGGAAGGAGTCTGACAGAATCAATCTTCCACCAACTGACTAGCTAGGCTCCTTGAGGGATGCTGCCATATTGAATATGCAACTGCTGAGCTGTTGGGTATTCACCAACAGCAGATTGTAAATTCGTTTTAGCACAAATTGTTGAATCCATGCATAGTCTCTATTCTTGCCACCATGGATATTCTGTTCATGGGGAGGTTGCATTAGCATTGAAATGGGAGAAGAGAGAGATCATTTGACTTCCATTGGATAGGTTATCACGCTACCTGGTTTTGGGGTGCTCCGTTACAGTGTGGATTCTGTAGAGGTCATTGTCAGAAGACAAAAATACCTGCATGCTTTGTGCCCATTATCATAGGTTTGTCCATACGCTTCTTTCCTAAATTTCCTTGCCTCAAAAATGATCAAATCTTTTCTTTCCAGGTGCCTTAAAAATTAGCTAAGTGATTTGCCACTGCCTCAAATTCCTGCATATCTGTACATTTTAAGCCACTTTTACTGCCATAAAACAGGAACAACTGAGTACTGCTTGCAGAGGATTTCCCTTCATTACTGTCTTCCAGGGTCACCCCAGAGGGGGTTCTACTGAAAAGACCATCCAATTTAGTTCAGCCTTAATACACTGCACTCCAGGCCTGAGTTTTTGTTTTTCCTGGATTGAGTAGTTTTCGGGAATCACCCTTGAGATTATAGGTTTAAATTAAAGGAGAGGTTTCAATGCAATATAAGTAGGTGACATGGGAGTCTAGGTCACCTGATTATGCAACTTGCTTGTGCTTTCTGGATCTGTGCATATCTTATTCCATCACACAATGGGCTGCTGCCATGCCCACTTGATCTTAAGACTCATCAGATCTGATTATACCCAGGTCACGAGAGCAGCTCCCTTTGCACAGTCACTTAGTATCTAATGGTCAGGCACCCAGTCTACACTAAGGTCTAGAGAGATACCTGGAGCTGCTTTTAAAATGGTAAATAGTTCTCTACTGCTGATGGCATGGCCTTGTGGCAGAAGCCTTGGTGTCTCTATGACACTTGCATCTGGGCCTGTCAGAGACTCCGTGCAGCATTGTAATCTACCATATGTACCTCTAGCACCTTCAGTTTGCTGGGTCAAATCTCTTTGACCCAAGACAGCTTGGTAAGACAGCTTGCAAGATAGTTTCCATGGTAGCCAGGACCAATTGTACAGACCTCTCTTGCTCTTGGCCATGCTTGGCCCTGGAAGCTTTTTGAGTCACCAGGTAAATAGGTTTCTCCCTGGCTTTTTGTATCATAATAGCTCTACTCCAGAGGTCAGGGAACCATCCTGAGGATTCTGCCAGATGTTAAAGATATTCACTGCAGTTATGCACTCAGGGACCAGGCAGATAAATTTAGTTTCAATCCGATTATGACTCATTCCATTCCAGTGCTAGTACTACCATATAAGCCAGTGTTTTACCTTCTGCACTTCAACTCAATTTACCACTGGTGAACGTCTTATAGTGTTGATACTACAGCATGCCAGGGGGTACCATCAAAGAGGAACTATTGCTATCTGAACAGGGAGTGAAATCTCGTTTCTTTCTTTGACACCAAATTTCTGAATCCTATTCTGACGGTTTAATTTTCCAGAGCCCCTCCTTTTAACGATGATTTTAGCTTAGGTTGTCCAAAAAATAGAGCCTGAGAAAAGGTTTATGTGTAATTGGTTTCTTTTGGGAAGTGATCCTCAGGAATGGAGTTGGGGAATGGGTTGAATGAAGTGGAGAGGAAAGAAGGCAAACAACCTAAGAGTGTCCTACCAAGCTGATCACCATTGTCGGTACCTGGACCTTGGTCTCATGAGGGATCTTCTGAGGAACAGTGGAACACAGTGAAGCATCTTCTGTCAGAGAGATGGATAGATTTTAGAAGTGACTCCTGTTTTGCAGGAAAAATTTTGTAAGCAACATGGAGAGATATGAATTAAACAACAGTATACTTAGATGGACTTGCAATAATCTGAAAGATTAATATCATCCCTGAAGAAGGAAATCAATGGCAGGCCTTAAGACTTTGTAGTATCAAAATGTTCCTTAATTTTATATTTGAAATTATAATATGTATATTTATCCAAATTGGTTGATAAAGAAGATGAATGACTGAAGCAAGAATTAGGATCAGGAAAGTCCAACCTCTCCATATTTCTTGTTGTTCTTTATTCGTCTTATCTCTCTGCCTACTCTTACTTTTTAGAGCAAAATTGTCCGATAGAAATATAGTGTGAGCTGCATAAGTAATTTCAAATTTTCTAGTAGTCATGTTAAAAAGTTAAAAAAAGATGGAATAAATTTTAATAACGTACTTTAATACAAATATATCCAAAATATGATGATTTCAACATATAACCAATATAAAAATCATTAGCGATATTTTACATTCTTTCATTACTAAATCTTCAAAAATCTGACATGTATTTTATACTTAGAGCACATCTCAACTTGAACAGGTTGCATTTTAAGTGCTCAGAAGTCACACGTGGCTGCTGGTGACTAACATGTTGCATAGCATAGTCTAGAATGTTCTTTATCTGTTCTTGGCCCAGTTAATTTCTATTCACCTTCAAGGCACGTATCAAATATCACCTCTTCTGAGGAGTCTTCCTAGTCTTGCCTTTTTATTTCCCTCTCTTACAGATTTCCACAACAACAGCAAAAGTTTCTGCATCCCTCCCGTATGCTATCAACGTAGTCTGTATTTATACCAATCACAGCACTTATCCTGATTTAAAATTCCTCGTTAAATTATCCGTCATTACCACTAGACTTTGTGTTACAAGAGGACAAAAATAGTGTCTTTCATCTCTATCGCCCAGATTCTCATTAATTTTGTAAATTAAACAATTAACTAGAGTTAATATAGCAAAATGAAGTTAATATATATAAATATAATGGGATTAGATCCCTAAAACCAACCGCATAAATACGGGATGGGAGGAATGTGGTTTAGAAGCATTCCCCTTGAATAAGATTTAAGGACCTTAAATTTAATGATTAGTTCAATAGGAACAAATATTAGTATTTTACTGCCCCAAACATGGAGTCCTATTGTTTGTATCAACAAATAAAATATATAGGGAAAGAGAGAAGCTAGACTTTCCTTTTAACTGGTCAGACCACATATAGAGCAAAAATTTTGATGATACCATTTTGGGAAGAGTATAAACAAACTGGAATAGAGAAGGAGAAGACATAAAACCATGCCATGAGAAGTGGAGTTCAGAACCTGGAGATGTTTAGGACCAAGAGAAGAATGAGGAAGGAAGATGATATTCGCTCCAAACACCTGAAAGCTCATATATAGAGGATGGATTAGACTTGTGAGCTTCTAAGAAATAAAAATCACGTTACTAATGTAAGCTGTAAGGACTCAGATTTCAATCTTACATAAGCAAATATCTTATAACAGTCTAAAACGAAGGCTGAACATCTGAGAGGTGCTTTAAAATGTTTGAATGGATGAGTAAATGAAGTGAAGTGAGGACTGACCACCTGGGGAGGTGGGGTTTCTCTTTCTGCACTGTATTCAGGTACTAGCTGGGTAACACCTAGGAAATGTTGAAATGGGGAGAGATGTGCGAATAGATGTACTCTATGTTTCCTTCCAAGCCATAAATTCTTCTTTTCAATAATCTATCCACTTTAAAGAAAAACAGCATTGCTTTGACTCAAGTCCGTGTTGACAGTGTACATGGCTAGTTATATATCAGTCATAAGAAACTCTCCAATCAAAACAATAATGTCATTTTCCCTTGAGTAATTCTCACCAGGTTTCTGCTTTTGGAAGACTCGGTTGGTTAAAGAAAGTTCATAATCAGTGTTTTCGGAATACATTTCGGGACATGAAGCAAACCTCACACCAACAATGCATTATTACTCATTTATTTTTAGCAATTAGTCATGGAACAACACAGGTGCCCAGAATTTCCTGGGCGTATAAACATGAAACCTCTGCCTCTGAGAGCTTCCAGTCTAGATGGAGACAAATGCAAAACAGGAAACCTGAGCTTTACCACAAGAAGATGAATGGACATCATTGATACCTCCAAGTGTGACCTCTTCCAAACAATAATGCTTTACTTATTCAGAAAGCTCCAACTGAAAAGCAGCTCAGGGCATATTTTAGTTCTCTAGAAAATAGGGCAATCATTATCACTACAGTTGCTTGGAATACATGGAATTTGCTTTGAGAATTCTGGGTCATCCTTTTGCCTTCATCTCCATAATATAATCAAGCAAATCTTTGTTTTCAGTGACTCCTATGTTCCAGGCACGGGGTATATGTAGGGGATTGGTTTTTGCCTTAAACAGAGTGTACATCTAGGAAAGGCAAGCTATACTAACATGAAAAGCTGATTAGACACCAGCCACAATGCTAACGGAAAGAATAAACTTTGGTTTCCAACAGAGCTCAGCTTGAAACCTAGCTCCACCACTTATTAGCTATTGACCTTGGTCAGTCTTCCTGAATTTTCTGAGCTTTTGTTCCATGGTGATATGATATTACTTAACGAGTATGTTTGTTATAAGAATTGAGTGAGCTGTGATAGGGAAAACAAAATACAAAATTTAAGTATTGTTTTAGGCACTAAATGGGTAGACTAGATCAGGGTTGGCAAACTTTCTATACAGGGTCAGATAGTAAATATTCTAGGCATCACAAGCCACACAGTGTCTTTCATAACTATTCAACTTTGCTCTCGTAGCGTTAAAGCAGTCATAGACAATATGTAAATGAATGAGCCTGGATGAAGTCTAATAAAATTTTATTTATGAAAACAGGTGGGTAGGTCTATAATTTACTGACCCCTGGACTAGACAATAAGTGCTCTAAGAGTGAAGAAGAGATAATGATTATCAAAGAACCGAGAGTGTCTTCCAAGAGGAGAGGGAAGGTTTTTTTGGTTTATTTTGGATTTTACTTCTTATCCAAGTTAAACTTACACAAAGAGTCAACTTATTCTGGGGACCTGCCCAAATGGCGCAGTGGTTAAGTGTGCACGTTCTGCTTTGGCGGCCCAGGGTTCACCGGTTTGGATCTCTGGTACAGACATGGCACGGCGTGGGAAGCCATGCTGTGGTAGGCATCCCACATATAAAGTAGAGGAAGATGGGCACAGACGTTAGCTCAGTGCCAGTCTTCCTCAGCAAAAAGAGGAGGATTGGCAGCAGTTAGCTCAGGGCTAATCTTCCTAAAAAAAAAAAAATCAACTTATTCTGCCAGTTTTACTGTGAAAAAACATCAGCCTCACCCCTCCCTTGCCTGAGCCAATCATCTTCAACTCCTTTAGCTGATTCTTTCAGTATTAACCTCCAAATCTCTAAATTACATAGATATATACATTGCTCCTAACTGATTTTTCAATTTCAGGTACTAGCTATGGACTTTCTACCGTGCAAGATGGAGATTCCACACTTTTTCCTCCATCCAACTCCCACCACATGAGCAACCTGTCAGTCACCCACTCTGCCGCTCAGCATAGTTACTTGGTTCAATCAATATTTAGTATTTACATGATTATGATTATGTGTGATTCAGATCTGAATTATATAGTGAATTATGATTACTTAACCTTTTATGTATAACATTTTGTTTTCCCTGGATTTAATAATTTCCTTTCGTTATCTTTTTCTTGGTTTCCTTTGTATCACACTTACCACTAATTTATCCTCAAACTTATTAGCAGTCCTCTAATTATCTTTATAAGATATTTGCATGTATCAGAGGCTCCAACAGTTTTATCTCCTTGAAGAAGAATCACCTGGTGTAGTCATTCTCAAGCTTCTACCTTCATCAGAATTACTTGGAGGGCTCATTACAAGACAGATTCCTTGGCCCCAATCCCAAAGATTCAATTGTTCTGAGGTAGGGCTGGAGAATTTTCATTTGTCACTAGTTCCCAGGTGATGCTGATGGCGATCCCTGAGCCACAGTGGCAGAAGCACTGTGAAGCACTAGCCAGGGGCCTTCTGCCCTGCCACAGTCTGGACTGGATGCCTTCACCATCAGATGCAGTCACCAATCCTGACACTGCCATTCGCCATCGTCTTGGGGATTTCCATGGCTTCTCTCTTGCGTTGTTACTGAAAAATCCAGCCATTCTGAATCCAGATTCCTTGTATGTCACCTTCAGGTAACAGTGCCTAGCACTGTCAAATCAGCTTATCACACGTTAGAATATTTTACCTTCCCTATATGTGAGCTCAGTTTAGAAAACAACAACGTCTTAATCTTCTCCGTATCTCCCATGCCTGGCACATTGGTAGTACTCAGAACAAAGTGCTTGGCTGATGATTTTCTTCCTAGGTTTCTATAAAAATGTCTCTGTTCTCAGTATTCTGAGGATGGGGGCTGTGAATAAGTAGCACCATGTACAGAAAACAGATTTACTTAATTTTTGCATCTTCCTTCTGACTCATAAAGGCTTTGTTACTCAAACTACCCAGGTGCATTTTCCTCTTTAAAACCTCCTTCAGTATGTACTTAATTATTGAGGCTATAGGTAGTCGATACATATTTATTGACCGTTTTGATAGATCTGCATTCTTTGAGAGCCCTGGCACCGCATCTGCTATCCTATAGCTGTATCCTATATCCTATATATATATATCTTATATCCTATAGCTAGCTCTCGGAGATTCCTATAAAGAGTTCATTTTTTCCTAAGAGATGGGTTCAAGTTCTTACGAAACTGAATATAGAAAATCAAATCTTTAGTCTTATTAATCCTATGCACTCTTTTTTTGCTGAGGAAGACTGGCCCTGAGCTAACATCCATGCCCAGCTTCCTCTACTTTATATATGGGACACCTACCACAGCATGGCTTGCCAAATGGTGCCAAGTCCGCACCCGGGATCCAAACCGGCGAACCCAGGACCGCTGAAGCAGAACATGCACACTTAACCACTGTGCCACCAGGCCAGCCCCAATCCCATGTACTCTTAATGCCACATTTCTCCATGATAAAACACAGTTGTCTGCTGAGAATATCCAGTGAGAGGCTGTACGCAATTTGCATGTAGATCAAAAAAATAAAATAAAAATGTTATTAAATAATTCTTTCTTTTCTATTATGTAATTCACGACAAGATCCACAGGTACCCCATGGATCACTGTGAGTCTCATAAAAGGGTACTATCTCTCATCCATCACATCAGTCTCAAAGTTTTCTATCATTCCAAATTTATAATAAAGAAAAACACCAGCAGGAGATTCATTGTATACAACATCAACTTTAAGATTTCATCCAGGGAGCAAGTTACTATATTGGCTTTCTTTATCACGTACAACTTGTGAAGCGTGTCAAACCCACTTTGCATATAGGATGAAACATCGTACACATCTAGGAGTGAGGCAGTGGACCTGTACACAGGAAACATCTAGGGCAAGGCAAGTGCTCAACATGGTGATAGAACTGCGATTACTTTCTTCAAATGGAAGATAAATCTGTGAGTGCAAATGTCGTGTGTTGAATAGATGAACAATCATTCCGTCATCCATCACTGCCAATTCCTTCTGTTTTATCTGGACCGTATTGCAGCTGAATACATCTTGTGAGTTATATAGCAGTTTCTTAAAGATGAAATTCTGTGTTGCAACAGGCCAAATGTGTTTGCTGTAGGCCCATCTGTCTCAGTAGTTCTTGTTCACACACTAGCTATTTTTTCATCTTTAAGGCTATTTATTGCATATAAATACTCCAAAGCACAAATAACACGCAGGAATATTTTAGACAAACCCATGACATACATCAAAGTATTAAAAGAGAGGCAAACAAGGGGGCAAAACTTTCTGCTGAGTGTCAGTAACAGGTCCTTCCGCATCACTTACCCAATATTTAGTGGATGGCAATCCAGGGTTTTCAGTTCTTTTATATCAAGGTGTTTGTATGATGGACTGGAGATAAATCTGGATATGATATTCTTTGCAAGGGGCAAGCTAGTTTGCCTTAAAAAGTGTGGAATCCCAAATGGATCCAAATTTCATCTGGATAAGGCCTGAAATCATAGATCCACAGAATACCAGGTTGGAAGGGACCTCAGGAATCATTGAATATAAACTTCCGATTGACGTTTCAGACCCCTTTAAAGCATTGACACTCGTGATTTTCCCAGCATTTGTTTGAATATTTCTTGTGGTGGAGGGACCTTCCAGAAACCATGCTATGCTGTGTTTATCCTCTGTTTGGAACATTTGATTATTCACGCATTTATGCTGCGTTTGAACCGTTTGATCATTCACGCCATTCATAGTTATTAAATGCTTACTGTGTCCCAGGGATTGTTCTAGAAACTAGGAGCCATATGGTTCTTGTACCCTTCAGTATTCTTTTATTTCCAAGTACAAAACTCAGTCCAATCAGTCTAAGTGCATTATTTAAGCAAAGGGAAGATTAAAACAAAACCTGATATTAGTGGAAAGTCCAGGAGTGGATCTGATGTTGGTGTGATTGGATTCAGGAGCTCCAATGACTTCACCAGGAGGAGGTTTTCATTTTTTTTTTTTTTTGAGGAAGATTAGCCCTGAGCTAACAACCGCTGCCAATTCTCCTCTTTTTGCTGAGGAAGACTGCCCTGAGCTAACAGCCATGCCCATCTTCCTTTACTTTATATGTGGGAGGCCTACCACAGCATGACTTGATAAGTGGTGTGTAGGTCCGCCCCGGGATCTGAACCAGGGAACCCCAGACCGCCAAAGCAGAACCTGCGAACTTAACTTCTGCGCCACTGGGCTGACCCCTAATTTTGCCTTTATATGACAGACTTCAACTATGATGTCTCCCCTTGAGACTTTTCTTCTTCAAAGTGACTTCCGCATTCTTCCCACCTGTCCATGGAAATTATATAGCCCCTCATGTCTAGTGTTTATGAAACATTTCTTAAGTGGACAAATGAATGAATGAATGAACAGATGCATTTTTCCAAGCTAGTATATGAATAACATGGGGGTCGAGTTAAGTTTTGCAGAACTCAGAAGTTCATATTCTTTTCACTCTACACAATGTTACTACTCTGTCTACAGTTATGTGGCAGACAAGCAGAGTAACAGCAACAAATCACAATGCAGTATGTTGGGGGCTGTGATAAAGGGCAAGACAAAGCTTGTGAATGCCTTCACCTGAAGGGCTAAATTAAATGCTTTAGAAGTTTTCTGACCAGAATATGTCATTTGCTATAGACTAGTAACAGATGGTGTTGAGTAAATTTATAGGTAAAATTGAAAAAAAGTGTGTTTACAAAGTTACATTTTCATCAGTTTTTTATGTTGTTAAAAATTATGTCCCCAATGAAATGAGCAGTACTAAAGTAGTATGGCAAATAGTACCTTTTATTAATATTCTTCTTCGTTTTCTCTAATTTCCTCTTTTAAAAAAATAAGAATGTGTTGAAATGATAGTAAATACTCGAGCTATGTGATAAGATCCTTGCCTCAAAGAGCGGCGTGAATTAGATAGTCTATCATGTTACAAGGCTGTGAATGAGCAAGCACAATTCACTATGGGGGCCCTTCACACAGTCTGTGGCTTTTCAGAGGAGCTGACAACTGATGGTTGAAGAATTCATAGGCACCAGACAGGTAAAGAAAGGGACCTACTCATCCTCATGACTGATTTGTGGTCATGGTATGGAATTATTGTAAACAACCCTGGAAGTTTACTTCTCATTCTTCCCGACATATCCTGGGATAAACCATGCTCTGTCTGGTATCATCCATTGGTGTGAATGATGTCTGGTTGACTGACTCTTCTGGTAATAGCACAAATGTAGAAAACAGCCTACAATTCTTTGTCCCATGCCTAGTACCTGTGGTCTCCTACCTCCCACTCTCACTATGGGAGTGGGCATGTGACTCAGGCTGGGCCAATCAGAGCACTGCATGCTCTTGATCACAGTAATTGTTCAGTGATCAATGCATGACCCAATCTAGACCTATGAGACAGTCTCAGGACTTTTTATGGAACCACTGTGAGAAACATACTTTCTCTCTTTTAGGGGTGCTAAGCTGGCTGGTTGGAAGCCCGGTGTGGGTGGCCATCTTTGTACCATTTGGTGAATGCTTAACTGAGAGGTATGCTGATATAAAGGAAAGCAGAAATGAGCAATGGAGAGAGAAGCAGAATAATGATTGCATAATTGGAGGATGTGTATCCAGCTACACCTGCTGAAGCAAGCTCCGTGTTTGGGATTTTTACATATATAAGACCATATAATCCTTGTTATCCTGGAGCCAGTTCGAGTTAGGTTCCTGTCACATGTAACCAAAATATCCCACTCAATACATTGGATTAATTTGGATGTGGCCCCAGTTAGTGCTCATCAATGCAACAATAATGAACACATTTTTATTCTGTTAATAGAGAGAATGCAGGTCTCAAAGAAATTGGGTACTTCCTGAAGCCTGGTCTGTGCTCAACTGGACTGGATCAAAGGAGCGAGAAGAGCTTTGTCTTGAGAGTCAGAGCAGGGAGATTTGAATCTCAGTTCCATCACTGACTTTAGTATGACTTTGAACAAATCATTTAGTATCTGCAGATTTGTTTTTGACAAAAAGATGCTCTCTGCTTCATATTTATAATCTGAGTTTCCTGTGAATACTCTATGAATATGATGGATCATATTAGTAGCACTGCCCTCTGGCATTCGTTCACTCATCAAGAAGTTTCAGGACCCAGAAAGAAGCCCTCGAGGACTGCTGGGAGTCCTCCCACGGCACGTACACCAGCTTACAGAGAAGTCACTTTGGGGATACCTAGACACCCCAGATGGATCAAAGATAAGAAGTGACCAGTTGTAGGATAAGCAAGAACTATATACTATCTTTTGTGTTACTCTCTATTGGAGGAAAGCTGGAACAGTACAGCATAGGTTAAATATTTTACAGAAATTGTAGTACCTCAGATAACTTAATCTTTATTATACCTTTCTCTTCTAAACAGCAATAATTAGTTGGGTGTTATTGAGTACTTATCATATGTCAAACACTGGAAATTAGTCCTGTACATCAACTAATTCATTTAATCCTCAGGGTAAACTACATGGTATTATTATGTATTATTAACCAAAATTTCACAGATGAGGCCTCAGAAAGGTTAAGTAACTGGTCCAAGGTTACATAACTAACAAGTGGCAGAGCTGGAAGATGAATCCAGGCACCTGATTCCTGAGGTTGTGCTCCTAACTTCTATACCACATCCCCTTCATATGACTGTCTGTGATTTCATTGGGTTTGGTTTGGCTGGATTTGACGGTAAGGTGTTGTGGACATTAACACTCACCATTTCTTCTTAGTGACTGAGGCTTTGTTTCTGGGGCAAGGTGGATGCATCCTCTTCTAGGAGAATCCTCAGGAACTCACGCAAAAAGATTTGTAGGGGAGGCAAGTGTAATGGTCAGTCCTACCTGTTGATGACACATGATCTGGCATGTCTAAATCCCATCTCAGAGTCCAGCTGGAGCCCTTGCTCAGCGATTTATGGATTTTGGGTGGAGAAGAAATATGTATCAGGATCTACATTGTGCCCAGTTAAACCTCTTCTCAAATCCATGAATAAAAGGAATAAAGGCGGTATCTTCTTATTAATTGGGTTTATAGAAGTGCCACCCATTCATTTGCAATGTGAGTAATTTCTGGTCTCTATCACTGTTGTCCTAAGTGTGAACAAGGCCAAACAAACCTTTCTGACTAACGTTAGGATTAACCAAGTGATCCTGGTCTTTATCTGTACTGTGTATTATGTTCACACTGCCTTAAAAAATCTCACCTCATCAACAAAGTCTGCCCTAACTCTTCTAGTTCCCAAGCATCTCTTTCTCTCTCACCTTAAAATGACTATAGCCCTTGTAGGCTGAGGCAGGGTTTCTCAAGCTCAATATTGTTAATATCTGGTCTGGATAATTCTTTGCTGTGGGGGGCTGTTCTGTGCTTCAAAGGATGTTCAGCTGCACCTCTGGCTTCTTTCCACTAGATGCCAGTAGCACACCCCTCACTCCGCCCACCACCCACTCCAGTTATGACCATTGAAAATCTCTCTAGACATTGCCAAATGTTCTGGCGGAGCAAAATGGCTGCCAGTTGGGACCACTGGCCTATGTCAAACAATTTAGTTTAAAAGGTACTGTCATATAATTCTCTAGTCTGGTTATTCACATTTCCTCAACAAGATGGCAGATCTCTGAGACAGAAATCACACATTATTATATGCCTTCTATTCTTCCAAATATGAAGACAAAGAGAAAAGAAAAGTTGTCTAATGTTTGTTGAGTGCCAACCTGTGCCTGAAATTTTCTAAGTGATTGCATATGCCATTTCGTCAATTCATTCTATAAATATTTATAGAGTGCCTACTTACTATGTGATACTTGAGAGGCAACATTCAAATCCTGGCTCATGTGGTTAGGGTTCCCTTGGGTAATTTACTTAATCTGTCAGTGCCTCAGTTTCTTTGCCTATAAAATGGGGCAATAATATCACTCATCCCAAGAGGCTGTGAAGATTTCATGGGCTAAAATGTGCAAAGCCTTTACCACAGGATAGGATCTGGCACATACAAATGTTGGTGAGTATTAGCTATTACAATTACTACATGTCAAGCTGGTTTTGGCGCTGAGGAATCAGCAACGGACAAGAGGTCTTATTCTCATGAAGCTTATGTTCTAATGTAGTCTCATCAAAACTATATGCAATACAATTGGCCCCATTTCACAGGTGGGGAAAGTGCAGCTCAGCGAGAAGAAGTAATTTGACCAAGGTCACCCAGCTATTAGGTCTCAGGGCCAAGATGTGAACTCGGCTCTTTCTTGGCAACAAAGCAATGCTGAGTATTTAATAAGTTGTCAATATACTTGCTGAGCTCTAGACTGAAAAGGAAATTATTTTCCCTTTTCCTTCATTCTTTCCTCTTTTTGTTTTTGTTTTCTCTTTCTTTTCTAAAGACTCTTGAAACCATTCTTTGGAGTTTTATATGTATATTTAGCTTCTCATTTCATATATGGGTATTTATTTTGCTTGTGACCACTCTGCTATCTCTGCCGATGAACCAATGTTAGTCTTTGAATACGTGAAATTTCATTGAAAATGAAATGTCCACAGTGATTCATCTTTGCAGCAAATGGGTAATGTGTACTTTGGGGTTTAAAAATAGAGATGAGTCAAGAAAATCATACGTTTCCTGTTTTAAAAAAAAACTTTTCAAAGATTTGGGTGCCCCTCCACCCCTTACCATCATATTAAACATGATGACCATAATTGGGGTACACATTCAAAGAGAACCTAAAATAGCTTGTTCTTTTCCAGTTTTAACATTTAGAAATACTATTTATCAAAATAATAATTTCAGCTCTTTCTGACCACATTTCATGTTAGCTCGGGGACTCTCCAGTGTGTCAATATTCACCATCTGGGGCCTATCACCGCATGGAATGTGGTGGGTGATTCGATGATCCTGTAACACTCTTCCTCATTCTCTCTCAGGACATGGGTAACTGAGGCATGAGGGTCATGAACAAGGGCTGCCTTCTTGCTAAATGACTTCTGTTATTATTTCCCCAGGACTCCGCCCATGTGTGTTTACGTGTGCTACTTCATAGTGGGTGTGGCAGAGGACCAGAAGCCAGGCTGGTTAGGCTGCAATCTGGAAACTTGCAGAAAAACCCTGTGTTTTGTGCCTCTCAAATCAGTGCTTCAGGGGGAAGAACAGCCTGTCTGTTGTTACAGGCTCCGTGTCCTTGGCTCACATTGGTGGCAATGAGACGTTGATTTTCAGGTTAATTGGAAATAGTTTCCCTTAGTTTAATGAAATCTTATCAGAGTGCATCCTGAAAGAACATGCTGTGCAGAAACTTTGCTCTTTTTTAGGTGAAAGTGAAAGGGACGATATTCCTTGAGTTAAAAAATAAGCTATGAATTTTTGTTTGAGAAAAGACTCCATGTCCATTGACCTCACATGTCTATCTTTATGAACAAAAACCATATCCAAAAAAGAAAAGAAGGAAGTAAAGAAAGAATAAAGAAAGAGTGAGTGAATGAAGGACCCTAAAGACAGACCAAATGTTGGAGCTGCATTTTGAGGGGCCATCTATCTCCTCTCAGGACTGGTCTTTATAGCTGGGGACTTGGAAATGTCCTCTCGGTTCTATGTGTATCCCTGTCTGTTTCTCTCCTCATGCTGACTTCCAGGTTTTGAAAGTCAGAGCTTACTTCCATGACATACTTCCAAGTCAAGGATACAACACATTCCAAGCCGAGTCTCTCAGATCAGCTTTCGCTTCCATCCCAGGATTGATCCCTGCCATACTCAAGCAGGTGTGTAACACTGCAGAAAGGCAGCTACCACAGGACTCTGTGGCTCAATTATGCATTTACTCTCAACCCATGATATAAATTTGTTAAGGTGGTCTGTCAGCTGCCAAAACTGTTTAGAGAAGAGATAGGCAGTATTGTCCCCACTCTGCCTCAGAAGGAGAAAACATAATCTTGTCTCTGTGTTTACCCTGCCAAGTCTCTGTATGGATTTGGCACATTCAATATGTTTACTATCAGTTAACAACATGAATGATCCTGGATTCTCTACTTCACACGCACATACACCTCCCGCACTTAAATACACCAAGGAAACACCAAATTTCCAATTGTGAGCAGTCAGTTCTGTGAGAAATACACTAGTATTTAAGGGTGCAGAAACTTCAAAATGCTGATTTAGAGACAATACAACCTTGCTCTACTTCAAGAGAAATGAGACACTGCTGGGAAAGTTGCTAGAAATTGGCGGTGAGCAAGACAATCTAGCGGTGAATATTTTCTCTGGCCGACATACACTGACCCTGAATCTGCTCTTCATTTTCCTATCATTGTGGCTTTGTTGCGTCTTTCTTCTCTTATCTTCACTTGCCCTTTATAGATCCAGCTGAAATTCAGTTTCTTCCAAAATGTTCTTCTAATAGTTGCAGTCTTTCTCTTCTCTGCACCACCCCTGTCTTTTGGGCTTCTTTTGTGGTAATCACGGTGCTCTTTTCTGGGTTTTTGTGTACTTGGCATATTAGCCTTGAATTGAGGGGCTGGATCTCACTTGTCTTTCACGGAATCACATTGGCTAGCTCACTAATGAGAATATTCACGGTTGCTTGAGAAATGTTCATGGGATGAATGGAATGAGTGACTTGATATTGTATTTTAAATGTAATTGATCAGGATGTAGGTAAAAAATGCAAATATTGACACTCAGAACATTTAGATTCAAGTTCGTGCTCCGCCCTGTACCAGCTCTGTGAATTAGGGTGAGGGGAGGTCATTTAAGTCTTTCCTCAGACAAACTGGGGATAATAATGCTCCCATGTGACCTCCCTAATTGTTACGTGAATCACATGAATTGATGCAAGTATGGCGCTTTCCCAATTGTACATCGTGAAGAGATTCTGGTTAATACTTAATACTCACTAGGCCTCCCTGCATTCCATTTCTCTTTTTCCTTATTACTCTAATGCTAACAAGAATTTTGTCTGTGGTATGAGAAAGTACTGTGGGTCTACCACCAAGTGCATGATGGATTCATGAATAGATGGATCAATGCCTATTTTCCCTCTTTGCTGCATGATTCTACTGTGGCCACTGAGACAGGAGTGTGAGAATGCAGGGTAAGGCTATGGGTGCATGCGATGTCTGTTAAAGAGGATGAAAACCAATAGGTATATATAGGGATAGAACTTGCAATGTTGGGCTTCAAATGTACTACCCTTTGCACAAATGAACTAACCAGTAATTTGTTAGTGGTGGTGAGCTGATTCCGACTCCTAGTGACCTTGTGTACAGCAGAGAGGAACCCTGCCCAGTTTCTGCACCATCCTCTCACCTTCCTGCGTTGTATCAGTCAATGTTCCCCTGCTATTCTTAGGGTTTTCATGGTCAACTTTTTCCCGACGTGGGTGGCCAGGTCTTTCTTCCTAGTCTGTCTTGGTCTGGAAGCGCCACTAAAGCCAGCAAGTGACCTTGCTGGTATTTGAAATAGCGGTGGCATAGCTTTCAGCATCACAGCAACACGCAGCCACCACAGTATGACAACTGACAGATGGGTGGTGTGGCTCCCTGCCTAGGAAATGAACCCTGGGCTGCAGTGGTGAGAGCACTGAATCTTAAGGACTAGAACACCAGGGCTGGCTGGTGTCATAGGGAGCCAGTCATCCAGTTTCATAATTCTACTGGATCCTCAATATGGTCTTGAATGAATCAATCATTAAACTCATGGAATAATCCCATTTTGAGATTGCTGAAGTATTGATGGTATTTTCTTGTTTCAGAAAAAACTAGGTATAGCTTGTCCACAGGGTGTTTTTGAGAAGCAAGAGGAATAATAGAGTAAGTGCTAAAAACAACTATTGAATGAATGAATCTCCAGTTAGCTACAGCATCAGGGGCCCTCTCTTTATCACTGGAGAGAATATTTTCTGACATCCCTTTTCAGGAGTAATACTGGTAACCTCTAAGTTGAAACTGAAAATGGAAGAACTCAGAAATAAACATCTTTACAGAATCCACATACCTAGGATTTTTCAGTGTACATTAGGTCTTATCAGTACTGTTATATTTTATAATATTTGCAGCAGTGATTTTTTTTTTAAAAATCTAGTTTTAAAAATAGAAATCCAAATACAGAGGGCAGAGAAAAACCTTCCATTGCATCAGTATGAACATTTTTATAGGATTTTTTTTCTTTTGGCATCCTGATCTCTTTGAAAAGGCTCTCCTCTCTACTTATGAGGAAAAAGTACACCTCCGAACAGCCTGGAGGAATTATGCAATGTGCTTTGCACAACTCTCTATGGCCTCAGGTAACAATGTAAATGAACCTTATTTGACAATTTTTTTCACTGTGCATGTGAGAAAATTATTTTTTCCTTTTGGATTCCGTAATACTGCCCGACTTGAATGAAGAGGAGCCCTATGAGAAGGAACTAGGACATGTTACAATTCAGCTGTTTGAGTCAGATATAAAAAGAAAAAAAAAATTGGCATTTCTCAAGTGGAGAAAGCTAGGTCTTCCTTCTCAGGAATCACAAAATAACTGCTGAAAAGCCTCACACTTTCCAAGAGAAACTTTTTTAAAAGTTATGTGTGACTAAAAATAGGCAGATTATAATACAAGTCAGTGTGCATGTGTGTAAAGTCCCAGAGAAGCACAGGAGGTGTGGACTGGAAAGGCAGGGTTTGTGATTTTAAATCTGTTGGCCAAAAGAGCATTTAACCCTAAGAAGTCACCTTGTTCCTTACCTGTAAAATGGAGATCTCAAAGAAGTCTTGATGGATTGAACTTTTGGTTTATCATTTGGCTTCCAAGAAAAACTCACTAGCGACACAAAGGAACGATAATAATTGTCTTAAAGGACTGTTGAAAGCTTGGCTCTTGACTGCAGTGGCTTAGAAAGGTGTGATGCATTCCTGAAGTGGCCAAGATCTCATCTCGGGGAGCGTTTGTTTCAAGAACTGAGATCTTAATTGTAGTTGGACCTTGAGATAGCTCCTAACGCTATGTGATGGGTTTTCTAATGGGAATAACAACACTTACACCACCACCACAAAGAATGTATGAACAAATACTGTTCCAAAACACAATGGGGCCAGGAGCTTGGGGAGGGAGCATGGAGAATAATAGTTTTATGCCTACAGGGTTTCCTTTGGGGTGATTAAAAATAGTTTGGAACTAGATAGAGGTGATGGTTGCACAACATTGTGAATGTACTAAATACCACTGAACTGTTCACTTTAAAATGGCCAATTTTATGTTATATGCATTTCACCTCCATAAAAGAAAAATACATTTGTGATTCAAGCAGAAGGAGCTCACTCAATGCAAATGTTATTGCATGACTGCTGGCAGATATGTGTAAGGGTCTTTTAATGATTTTGGATGAGATGCCTGCTATTTATAATTCTGCTTTTCCAAAAAGAAGTCATTAACAGCATTCCTTGGAAAAGATGCATAGCTGAAATAGAAGCAACAGCTACACATTAAAGAGTTATTATTTTGAAAAACTCAGTTTGGTTTATTTTTCTTTACAAATCTATATAATAATTGTTTTCTGACTGATTTTAATTTGCAGGAATAGGCCTTAGCAGGGAGAGGGGACAAATGGTTGAGTTACGGCATTATTGCACGAGGCTTGAAACTTGACCTTCGTTGTGTTGATGACACACCGCCCTTCTGCAGCATCTTGACTCATCCACATTTCAAAATGCACTCAGTTGAAAGGGGTGCGGACTTGGGAAGAATTTAGTATGACTGAAAATTGGTAAAAGAGAGCTTGATCAGCTTGCCCTACATGCCAGGATATGATCATCTTGCTCTAAATCACCCTTTTCCTAGGGTGCCGTGAGCCTTTTTCATTTTCCACTTCCCCTTCTTTCTCAAGTCTACCTCTAAGCCCTTAAGTAAAATTGCTAATCTCCCACTTGAACCTCTTTCTTATTTCTTCCTTCCATTGTCCCTGCATTTTTAGGTGAAAACATTCCAGACGTGAGATGTCATACCAGGTCAGGTCCACTCGAAGACCCAGTTTTGGCAAATACATCATTTGTTTCTAATCTAATGATGAGGCTCACACCCGGACTACTCTCGCTGCTGTGTAGCTCTCCAGGTGGAGCGCCAGACTCTCGGGTGCCAGATGATTAAGCCTCGCTTCTAGCAGGGGTTGGAAGCAGCTGCTCCCATATCAAACCCCTTTTGCTCTCAGCCAGTTGCGGCAGAGTCTACACCCAGCTGTGATTCGAGGTGCCCACCGGCAGCTCTCATCTCTACCTACAACCTTTCATCTCGATTCTGTATAAACTTTCCGTAATATCTGCTTGTTAAACCTGACAGAATGGCATTAGAACAAAGCTAACCTGGCTGCTGAAATGCTGGCAGCATCATCTGTCAGGCCTTTTGGTTTCTTCCTTTGATAAAGTTTTGCCCGGCTATTATTGTGGAGGCCTTGCTGGATGGTTCAGAGGCCTCAGAGCAGAGGCATCCATCAGTTGCAGAAAGCTCAAAGGGTGATGTGGTCCTGGGGCGTAGCCCGAGTTGAGTCATGTATTTCTTCCCCCAAATGATTCCCAGTGAATACCAAATCAGACCTCCCCATCTCAGCTTATGTAAGTACATGAGAAACCTTTTGAAATAAAACTTTTTAACTTGGTTCTTCTACTTAAAAATTCCAGAAGCAAGATTTGAGGCAGTTTCATAAAATGGTCACAAGGATCAGTTGCTTTCTAGGGGTCTCCGAGTCAAGTAGCATCAGAGGAAAGATGAGAAGTGAGATCTCATCTAAAGAAGAAAACAACCTTGTCTGTAGCATAATAGGAAGTTTCCATTCCTGCCTAAAATCCAGCTGGGGCTTGAATTGACATGATCAGAGCAGAGCGCGGGATGGACAGTTGGAAGAGCAGGCTTTGCAAATTCATATTGCTATGAAGAGCCAACCCTGTCTTCAGATGAGTTAAAAACTCTTTCTAAAAACAGGGCATACCCAGGAAGAGTGGATAAGAGCCACAAAATCTGCCCTCTAACACTTAACTAGCACAATCTTTGCCAGAAAACTAGGTGGTCAACAAATGCTATTTGCCACTTGACTTAGAAGTACAGTTGACAAGCTAAATTAGAGGGAGTGGTAAGTCAAAGTCTTCTTCCTTGAGAAGGGCATCAATAATTTCGTTTGCCAGATTTAGCCTTTAAACTTTTGGAGCAGCTTCCGCTTCGCCCACCCCAATCCCTACCACTGGCTAGGAAAGGATTACGTTATAGGGTTTATAGAAACTTCATTAGCATAGTCCTCTCACTTTGCTTTATAGCTGAGTTTCCCATAGTCAATTATTGTATCCCATGTGAAGGCAAGTACTAATTTGAAATATCCTTTGTGATTATCCCTGCCTTCCCCCATAGAACCTAACTGGTCTAGATCACAGTGAAAGCTCCATGAATGCCGTTGGCATTACATACCTGGCATCATTTGGAGCTGAAAACTCAGAGCACTCTTTTTATCTCCTTAAGTGCTTCCTAATATATGGTATACACTTGAAAGGAAGAAAAAGGCATTCTCTGAAGAACTGCAGGTCATCACTTGGGGAACAATCCTATGGCAAAATATTAGTTAAACTCAGTTAATGTCAGTTTCAAGTTCAAGAACAAACAAATGAGATTTGCCTGAGTCTTTGCTCCCCGACACCCATACCCTCCTCCTCATGAGCTATGCCAGGGAGAATTCCCATCTCCGACTTTTCTCCTTATAAGGTGTGGTTTCTGCCATTGAGAAGTCTGCTTGGACATGGAAGACTTGAAGCACTAAATTATGTCTCCTGCTCCCTGCTCGCTGGCAGCAACTATGCCAAGGTCCAGAAGGAGAACTGGGTAGGTGTGTCCTAATAGGAGACACTATTCCTCCTCTAATTGCCGTAAGAGCTTTTGAAGCCATTGTCTGGTGGATCTAAGACGATTGATCCTGAAAGTGTGAGCTCAGAGCTGCAAGTCAGGAGCTCAGCGTTGTAATTCCTGGGTTGACAATGACTCACTGTAGGGCCTGCGGCAAACTCACTCATCTTCTCTGGGCACCAATTTATTCACCTGCAAAACCCAGGGAAATTAACACAATTTCCTGATGGGGATATTATATGTTTTAGGCATTAATAATCACGGCAAATAAGTTTGGTGGAAAGCACCCCCAGAAGTTTTAAGCCTCTACGAACTTTTAGTAGGCTTCGTTAGTCTCGTTTCCAAGTCTGGACTTCCCTCTTTGGAGGTCTTTAAATCCACAGCGAGGAAATCCAAGTTCCCTTGAAGTTTTATTCTAATCCTAGTAAGCACAGATGATTTCCTTTAGGACTGTGTCACATGGTGGTTTTGTAAATGAGACCTACTCACCTACCACAAAGACCTCCCTGCTACCCTGTAGGACCAGATGCCAGGCAGGATGGGAACCAACTTCTGCGGTGGGACCACGTTGTTTCTGAGCCCATCTGTGTAAAAGCCTCCTCGGGGTCTTGGCAGAGCTATTGCATCAACCAAGAAGCATCATAAAGACATCCTCCTTTGTTGATGGTCTTCTTCCATGTCTGATGAAACAGCCCTTTTGGGGATAAAAAAGTCAAAATGAAAAACGATGTGTCAATAAATGGAAATTAAATGAATGTGTTACTATTAATTTGTTACATTCTACATGTGTTCCTCTGAAGAAGTGGTGTTTACATTCAAGGCCAGCTGCAGGCTTCTAGTATGGTAAAGTGAGAAAGACGCAAGAGAAATTGATCCAGCAGCCCCCACATGGCTTCCATCTCAGCCAGATCGTCCTGTACTTTGCTCACTTATTTCTCTCCTTGGAAAGGAGCACAATTCCTAAGTGTTCCAGTCTCTAGGTGGACTGGTCTCTGCTCTCTGTCTTCTATATTTCAGGTCTCCTGAGTCCTGAAGCATATTTCTGTCTCATCTACTTAACGCTGCTGTTAAATCTGTGCCACCATGCCTGTCTCTTCAGCTCCCCAGATTTCACACTCATTTGCCAGTGGCTGTGAAAGGAAATGACAGCAGAATTTCTTATGGACTTGGCTTCCATCCAGCGTGGAAAACTTACTGAGTTGATGTCTCCCAGAGCCCGTCTTTAACTCAGGTGTCCCCATTTCATTGGGCTCAGCAGGTTTCCTACATCTGTGGTATGTGACATTGTAAAGAGTTCAATCTGGAGACTCGTTTTCCCCTTATGTGTCCCCATTCCATGTTTCAGCCAAGGAGCCTCCCCATGGGTCTAAGACTGAAAAAGTGCAGATTGTATCAGTCCTGCTTTTAGCAGTGCCCTGTGGAATAAGACACCTCCTGCTCAATGTTCCCTCTACTGCTTTTAAGGTGTGAACAGACGAGGAGGAGCCATGGGCTGACAACCATGCTGTGTGAGCACCAGAGATGGTGAGTAGAGCTCGATTAGAGGAGGCATTAGAGGATGGATGCAGCCATTTCATTCTCATGCATTCATTTACTCATTCTTTCATTCACCCAACAAATAATTACTGAGCTCCTATTGTGCTGTGCACCAGGTTGGCCACTGAGATGATGGCCGACATTTGTTGAATGCCTATCGTAGCGCAGGTGCTGTGTTAAGTGTGGTTCCTTCACAACGCTGAGAGACAGTACTGTGGTTATCTCCACTTTAAGAGGAGGAAATTGACACTTAGCGGTGTTAAGTAATGTTGCACAGCAGGCAAGTGATGGAGCCAGGATTTGAATGCGGACGGTCTCACTCAAAGTCCTGGGTTCTTAACAGCTACACTACACAGCTTGAATGCAGAACTCTTTGCTGGACATTGTGGGAGATATCTGGACAAAAATGACATAATTCCCTTTCTCCAGGAGTTAATGATAATAGAGGGAGCAAACACTTGTTGCACTGCCACTTACATAGTATGATCTTGGATATGTTACTTTGTGCCTCAGTTTCCTCATCCCTGAAGTAGATGTGATAATACTTCTATTTCTTAGGGTTATTTTGATGATTAAATGTGTTAGAATATGTAAAATAGTCAAGAAATACTTTGATTACCCAAGAATTGTTATTTGTTATTGTTTTTATTAGTAAGTATGAATAAAAAACAGTATTCATTATGCAACTACTGTATACTAGACATTATGTTAATCACTTAGGGATCTATAGAGAAGAGGATGTATAGTCTGTGTCTCCTTTTATTCTTTCATTGGCATGAAGGTAGTCCAAAGAATAATTCTAACAGTAAGAAAATAAATTCCTACTTGAGACAGAGATAAAAAAAAATGTTGAGATAGCCAGTAACTCCACCCTAACTCCCCCCAAAACAAAGGAATATCTTGGAGGCTGACTTCAGGAGAAGAGAGCAGAGGAAATGCTGTAGTTGGTGTAGGGGAAGTCGTTTGGGAGCAGCTAAGCTAAGGCGGAAGGGAAACAGAGATGAGCAGCAGGCAGCTCGGGGGCTCCACAGGCCACCACATCTCCCCCTTTTCTCTAGTGAGTCACCCCAAAGGTGTCCTGAAAGCTCATTGATAGGTTTGCGTGTCCTCTGTGGTTGGGAATAAGGGCAAGGTAGACGTCATTGGAACTCTTAGGGAAGGGCAGCCCCCGTCGTCCATTTTGCATTGTGAATCAACTCCATTGACTAAAGGACAGACATCAATTTCCTCTGGCCTTTCAACACACAGAGTACGTGTGTGAACAAGGGGGAAGTCATAGGACCTGTTTAGGAGGAAATGGGGATCTGCTAGTTTGTTTGCTGTGTTCTAGGAACATCCTATGTACAGGGTTACAAAAGCATGAAAAAGTCTCTGTTCTCAGGGAATTAAAATCCTTTCCTTCTCCCTTCCGTTTGCCCCAGAGATGTACTTATTCCACCCCTTGGCCTTACGGATAATATTGCCATGGACCCTAGCTGTTTTCCCTTGCCAAATTTCCATTATTTGAAGACAGAGACTTACATAACTGCTGCGATTCAGAAAGAAGAAACGTTTTCTGGCAGGAGATAGAAGTGGGCTTTGGAAACTCCTTCAGAGATCTTGAAACTGAGTTTTGTTTCTTTCACTGGTGGTAAGAATCCTGGAGGATGACCAAGTTGCCCAGAAATGATGATATGACCACTTCTTCCTATATCATCCCCACAGTGATATGTCCCTTTAGTTTCTGCAAAGGGCAAGTGAGGACCAGAGACATCAGCATGTCCTGCCTCTTTCCCCTACATTCCTACTCACCCTGGAAATGACCTTCCTTTTAAGACTGCAAAATACTGGGGTATACCCCTCCTTTTCACGTAAGAGGACCATTTCCCACCTCCCACAGCTTTCTTTGTTTGGAACTGTTCATTCTTGGCAGTGATATTCTTAAACCAGGGAAGAATGAGGAAATTTCACTGTCTTGGTGAAATTACCTCATTTAGGAATAATTGGTATTCACAGAAGAGATGCACATTTTCATCCACCTAGTAATGAACAAATTAACAAGACACCTACTGAGTTGTGTTAACAAAATTACCAAATGTAAAAGGAACTAATTACTATCCACTTCATCCAGACAAACTCAAAACTGCATTTGTAATGGGCTTTGTGGCTGACTTGAAGTAGACTGTGGAGAAAGGAAATGAACAGGTGCCGGTGATCAAAGACTCTGTCCTTGGTGATTGTTTTGGAAGTGGTGCCTGCTTCTCAAGGAGGCTGAGATTGCTTCTAGAAGCCTTTCTTCCTTGCTGGTGAAGATGTCTGCAACATGCACACTTTCTTTTCAGAGATGACTGATTGTTATCCATAAAATAGCAACCAAAGCATATAAAGATGAACTGTAGAAGTAGTACCCTTTTGTGAAGTGATATGGGCAGCAGATGCCTCTGCGATTATGGGGTCAGCTAGCCAAATTCAAAGGGTTCCCTGGCCTGCTGCCCAAAAGCATCAGGCTTCCCTGATTTCTGATAAAAATGACAGTAAGGTTCTCATACGCATACTGGAACTTGAGTGTTTATTCACACCAAATACTTCTTTTGAGGATGTTTGAAATAGGCTGGTGGCAGTTTTTCAGCCTAAACAATTGTTTGACCCCAGCTTCATGAATTAAATCTAATTGCATGTGATAGATATATTTTCCTTAGAATTATAATATCTGCAGAGGAATTTAAGGTAATTTTTGGACTGTTTTGTTTCAACTAAGTGTCTCAGTAATTCAAGTGGGAAGCAAAAGAAAAAACTTGGTTATTATAGACGTTAAGATGAAGTAGAAGAATAAAAGAAGGCTTTAGTGACTTCGTGCATTTATTTATCCCTTCCTCTATTCAACTAGGATTATTGATTGGCTACTATGTGCCAATAAAGTTCCAAATGCTGCTGATAAAACAAGAAACAAGACATGTAAAACCATTACAGTCAAACAACATGAATTCTGGAGAATAAATGAGACAAAAAAGAAACAAACAAGGGAAAGAAACAAAAGATGATTTCAGAGACTGATAAATGGTATGAAGTAAAGGAAACAGGTGATGTGACAGGGTAATGGGATGGGGGGCAGGGCAACACCATGAGGTAGGGAGGTCAGGAAAGCATTGGAGATGTGCTCCTCCAGCTAATCCGTGTTTGCTAGTCTGGATTTCATACGGGAACCAGTTTGAAGAGCCAGTTTCCAAAGTCCTTACCAACCATAGATTATTTGATTAGATTTTCTGCACTCTATCCTGTTTTCATAGCTCAGCTACGTGTACTAAGGTGCTGATTATCCTTGGTCATTTCTGCCTTATGTAGCAAATTTCCCTCTACCAATGTGAGGGGAGGGCACTCTTCATTTGCTTCTGGGAAGTCAGTGAGGTCATTTCAGAGAGGGCTTCCTGTTTTGCTAAATGGCAACATATTGAGTGGATCTCAGCATTAAGGCAAACATACCTGAGCAGTTAGCTCAGAGTAAGTGTGGGTGGAAACAGAATCTGGAGTTCTAGGAAGAAATTTCTCAATTGGAGTTCCTACCACATAAACACACACACTCAGAGTGGGAGTTTGGTGGGGCTGCAGGCTGGGGTCAAGCCCTATGCATTGAGAATTGGGCCTCAATGAATGTTGGTTGGATGTATTAGTAAACGAGTGAAAGATTGAATGAATAAATGGAATCAATCTATAGCTCTTGGAAATGATCTCAGACATTGGGGAGTGGAATCAAGATGTGCCAATGGAAAAGCCAACAACACACACACACACACACACGCAGACAGTTGCACACACCTTATACTAATAAATATTCCAAAGCAAGGCTGTGAAAGGACACCAAGGACCTTCTCTGGCTGGGTCTAACATAGAGGGTTTTATGTTAACATTTTTCTTTAGGGGAAGTCGTATTTGAGATGTAAGTTCAAGAGTTTAACATCCTACTTCTGAGAATATGTAAGGTGCCTTTTCTTTTCTTTTATGGCTCGGGTCATCCCGAAGTAGGGCAAATATAGGAACATTAGATTTTCTTTTTGGTAAAGTATAGATGTGAAAATAGGAGAAGGTGGTATCACCAAAATTAGAGAACCACGTAGCAAACTTGATGATTATTGTGAAGCAGAGGAAAGAGCAACAGAGCAGGATCAAAAGAGCAGGCTGATGGCTTTGGACAAGTTAATTAACCTCCCTGAATTGCAGTCTTAAAAATATAGAACCAGCCCCAGTGGTCTAGTGGTTAAGTTTGGCACGTCCCTCTTGGGCTGCCTGGATTCGGTTCCCAGGCATGGACCTACATCACTCTGTTAGCAGTCATGCTTTGCTGGCAGCCCACGTACCAAAAAATAGAGGAAGATTGATATAGATGTTAGCTCAGGGCAAATCTTCATCAGCAAAAAGCATATATGTACATATGTAGATGTTGCTTTATATCAATTTTCAAAGGATTGCCTGCTGAGAGTAGAATACACTACATCTTTATACTTCTCTTTCAGAGGTTCATGGTGACAGTGGCACTTAAAGACTGAAAATCTTGTAATAGAGACGCCTGCTTCACTTTGTTTCAAAGAACATGTCCAAAACTTTTTCTTTTTGATAACTGTTGGCATTTTATGGAAGTATTTTTTCCAACAAACCTGATCTTAGGATACTGTTCAAGACTCTCATTGATTTCTGTGTGCCTACACACACGCACGCACACACACACACATACCACCACCATGTACACATTGCATATTCACATCTCCTTCTTTCCAAGCAGAGTAGCTCACTTTCCTTCCCTTTTCTCCTATTATGCTGAACCATTGTCTCTGAAGCTCGCTCTAAGTTCATCACTTTTTTTAAAGCACTTGTTGTAAGAGAAATTTACCCCCATTAAAACGCTTAGCAAGTCACAGCTTTCTAAACGTTCTACAGACCAGTCCTCCCCAATGCAAAATCAGGTTTTTAGGTAAAAGCCACAGGCTTAGGGGCTCATATTACCTCTAGGTCTTTTTGCTAATTTTCTTGAAATGGAGTTATCTTATCTCTGATCACTCTTTTATAGAGAGAGAGGGTGGTAAGTCTAAGGAATTTGCACAAATAGGTGCCATTTGCTAACATGCAGAAGTTGGCTGAGGATGGCACATCTTTTTGAGACTTCCCTGAATTCTGTTGGCTTTGTGATCTGTACAGGAATCCTTTCCCCTCTTCCTTCATCTTTTTCTGTCTTGATCACCTCTGGATTTTCAGTTCTGAACATCGTTTCTGGCATAGAATTGATAAGTGTTCAATAAAAAATTGTGGAATAAATGATTGAGACTGAGGAGGAGGGAAGGAAGGAAGGAAGAAAGAAAGAAAGGAAGGAAGAATGGAAGGAAATAAGAAATACAAGGTCTCGTATTCCCTACTATTATAAACTGTGTGATTTCTGCCAATTTTCAGAAGTCACATCTCTATTTTATACTGTGTTCTGCTATACCCTGGAAGGTCTCTGCCATCACCCTAATGAATGCTTGTTTTACTTCCAATTATCCTCTAGCATCTGCTTTTTAAGCTGGTGGTGGCCACTTGTTACCAGATACTCTGAGAGTAGCTAAAGCCCTATCAATAATATGATGATACTTTTGGAGAGATTCTGCTCCCAAAACATAACTGTTGGAAATTTTATTCTATCATTTGGCTTGAAGCACAGCATGTAGTTGTCACAAGGGGACATTTGCTCCGGGGGTGAGTGTGACATTGATAGGATCTAATTTCACACCCAATACAACAGGTTGAAGAGCATCACTACTTTGAAAACCTTGAGTTTTGTCTGCTGCTTGGTGCCTTTTTGTTGCCAGACTCTACTTCCTAGCTTGCTCTGCCAAAACTGGCAGGCTAGCAGCTTTGCAAAAAAATTAGGCAGAAGATAGAATTTTCTGTAGCATATGATGAAAGATGGAAAAAAAATGAAAGTATTAAAATGTCTTTATACAAATGCAAAGACTATAGGAGGTTGGCAAGAAGATAGCTGTGCATCTGAGTGAAGGAGGTTATGACTACATTTAGATAAACAAAATCTGCTGAGATCGTTTTCATTGCTAAAATGCCATCCTTAAAAGATAAATACTATAGAAAGATTGAATAAAGCAAAAAAAAAAAGGAAAAAAGAAAAAGATGAAGAGGTGGCATCTACATCAAATTGTTTTTACAGATGCTAATGAGATAAGCACTGACTTGAATTGTGGCTTATGAGACAATAGTATAGAAAAGCTGTGCAATACATTCCATACTTTCAAGGTGTTTCCAGGTTTGTGATAGATGCTACATTTTTCAAAAAGTGTCTAACATCAGGCTTTATTTCTCATATTTAAAATTATTTGGAGCCAGCCGTGATGGAGCACCCAACAGTTTAAGTTCAATGTACTCTGCTTCAGTGGCCTGGGTTCAGTTCCCTGGTGCAGAACCACACCACTCCTCTGTCAGTAGCCATGCTGTGGCAGTGGCTCACATAGACAAACCAGAGGAACGTACAACTACACACAGCTATGAACTGGGGCTTTGGGTTGGGGGGAAAGGAAGAAAAAAGGAAGAAGATTGGCAACAGATGTTAGCTTAAGGTGAATCTTCCCCAGCAAAAAATAAATAAATAAAATAAAGTTTGGATTAATTTACATATAAAATATATCAGTTGAGGATAGAAAAATGCAAAGAATAGACACAGTTTGAGTCCTAAGGCATTTTGTAAACTATCAGAAGATCATAGAAAACTCTCATACCTGGCAGAATCTGATGCTTACCAAATGAATCGTATTAGTAAATTTACTAGGAGTTTGGAGGAGGGAAGTGTTACTTCTTCCTCACACAATCAAGGCAAGTCCTTTTGTGGAAGGTGGCATTTGAACTGTGCACTGAACAGTTGGTAGGATGGCAGGAAGAGGAGTATGGCTGGAGAGCTAATTGCAAAAGGATGTGAATGTGCAAAAGTCAGAGGACCAAAAAGACCATCTTCTCTAGCAAATCTTCCTCTTTTCTCTTTTCCCTGTCTCAGCTGCTGGTGTCTTCATCTCTACCTGGACACTCAAGTTGGGGACCTATGAGTCATAACTCTAATTTTCCCTCACTGTCTAAATCTAATGTGTTACTAAATTCTACTGATTTCACTCCTTATACAGTCAGCAATTTGACCTCTTTCTCCATTATCACTGAATCTGCCTTAGTGAGAATCTTATCACCTTGTTACTTAGATTAGTGTAGATGCCTTTCTCTACTCTTTTTGTTTCCGGATTGCACCATCATAATGAACCCTTTACAGGGCTTTCTATCAGAGAGATGGTTCTATAGTTCTAATCTCATGATGTCACTCCTGCTACAACATCTCGCACTGACTCTCCATTACCTAAAAGATAAAGTCCAAACAACTTAATATGGCACGTGTGTCTTCCATGCATTGTGCTGCCTACCTCTCCAGCTTCATCTGCTACCTCTTTTTTTCACAACGGCCTTTTCTTAGGAGGTAATGGGAGATTATTGTCGTTTCTTTTATAGGAAAATAACACAATAAAAGAGAAAGGTTCAGTTATTCTCTCTTTGCAGGGAAGATTGAAGAGTGAAACGATCATATACCTGATTTGAAGTCAACAGACATGGATTTGGATTCTAGATTTGCCACCTCATGGTTGTATGACTTTAGGCAATTTATATGACTGCTGTAAGTCTCACGAGTTCCTAGTAAAGATGAAGCTCAGTGATGCACGCAAAGTGCTTGACACAATTCGTGGAGCTTAGTGCACCTGGACGTGTTTAATAAATGGTAGCTTATTATCTTTTTCTCTTTTTTTTCTTCTCTCTCTCCTTCCTCTCTTTATTCCTTCTTTCCTTCCCTCTTTCTTCTTTTCTTCCATCCCTCCTTCTTTCTTTCTTTCTCCTTCTTTTTTTTTGAATTCTTCCCTTTTCTTGGAAGCCAGAAAATCTGCTTAGAGGAAATAGGAGCCAGAATCAATGTGTAAAAATGGATTTTTGCAGTAAATTCCAAATCCATGTATAAGTGAGATGCATTGCAAAAACCTTAGAACATAATGGGAAAGCAAAATAAAGAGTAAAACTACATGAATGGTCGACAACATGGATGAAAAGAGAATGGAAACATCTTTATGCCAGATATTTGTCTATTATCCCTCTATAGTTACCATATAATTAAATATTTTTCTGTACTCTGAGTGTTGGGGGTTGTTTCTGTTAAAATTAATACACCAACAGGACATTTATTAAGATTCTAATATTCTCAACACAGAGCTAGCAGGCCATTATGTTTACAGGACACAATATGTATAATGCCTAGGGCCCATGCCTTTTCAAGTACCTGAAAAAAAGGAGTTTGCAATCTCTGAAGCTAATGCATTCATAAAAGAAATAATTGAACTGCCAGTAGAACCCAAAAGCATGGAAAGTTAGTATAATTGAAGTTCTGTGGAGAACTGATGCAGGAATTGTGAGATTATAGTGTTTTAGACATTGTCAACAGTCCCTACACAACTTGTAAGAATCCAAAGAAACAAGGTCAAGTTACAGGTAATGATTGAATGTTTGACTATATTAGGTGCAGTCTGTTTTAGGGAATACATATACACCTAGACTTATTTTTAAAGTCAAGAGAGAGAGATAATATATAAATTAATTGTCCTAACAGTCCTGTGAGGCATATACTATTTTGTTTGTACTGATTTGTAGAGATAATTGTTTGTCATTCTCTTTTATTTTGTATGTCTTTAAAAGTTTTCTTGATATATGTTCATCATAGTTGATTTCTTGCAACAGGTATGCATTACCTTTTTAATTTTAGAATGAAAATTTTGGATTAAGAAATACGAGTCATGCAGCAAGAGAAGAAACAATCTCTTCAGTATTAGAAGGAGATAGGTACTTTTGTTAAATAAAATAGTTGTAATTCCTCTTGAAATTAACGAAGGAAAACATAAGCTGTCTTAGATGAAGAAATGTTTCCAATTATGTTTAGCTAAAAAACGTATTGAATAAGATAAAGAAGGGGTAGATTAAAAACAAGGGATGTATTTAAAATTAATGGGGAAAAGATGCGAGGACTGAATTAGTTAATTTTTGTGAAATTATACCATTATTAAAGAGGAAGAAAGTTCTTAAGAAAATACATTCCTAAAGTTACGTAAGAAAAGCCATGGCGGGGCTGCCCCGTGGCCGAGTGGTTAAGTTCGCGCGCTCCGGGGCAAGCGGCCCAGTGTTTCGTTGGTTTGAATCCTGGGCGTGGACATGGCATTGCTCATCAGACCACGCTGAGGCAGCGTCCCACATGCCACAACTAGAAGGACCCACAACGAAGAATATACAACTATGTACTGGGGGGCTTTGGGGAGAAAAAGGAAAAAATAAAATCTTTAAAAAAAAAAAAAGAAAAGCCATGGCAATGTGATGAATGTAAAGTGGCAAAATTCCTGAACATTTATATTTCTAATTTTATTTAAACACATAAAATGCAGATAAGAAAGTCTACAATTATAAATTAATGAAGACCTTTTGGGAAAAGAAAAAAAGCAATGGGCAAAATATTCTCAGCCAAGGTTTGAAATATGGAGAGTTAAGAAACCACATGCACATACTCATGAAATGTGCCAGAGGATCTTTCTAAGATGAGAGGGGAATGTAAAAGTAGCTTTATTAATCCTGCTCTTGCCCAGTAGGTATGACATCCATGCTTAGTAAAGTGGAGAGATGATGACATACATATTCAAATAGGTACAAATACTTTAGGAGTCAGTGTGATGGAAATTACTCTCTGGAAGTAAATTAGGCACTTGCTGAGGGCTTTATTGATTGGTTTTGCAGGTTTTTAGTCTTATGGTAAGTGATAATAATAATAATAATAGCCAAATTTTATTGACTGTGTACTGTTTGCCAAGCACTATTTTCTAAGCACTACTCATGTATACATTTATCTAATCCTCAAGTAGTCCTATGAGGCAGTTTATCTCTAGTTTATACAGATTATAAACATATATTATAAATATATGTTTATATATTTTTATGTAACATATAAACGCATATTAAAAATATAAAATTATATTTATACAGATAGACATCATTATCTCTAGTCTATACAGATAGGGAAACTGAGGCAAAGAGGTAAAGGAACTCATTCAAGGTCAATAGTTAGCAGCAGTGACCCAAGAACTTGCTGAGCGTCACTAAATCATGCAAAAATGTTCATTCACTCATTCAACAACTATTTAGCTCCCACCTTGTTTGTGTCTGTCATCATGCTTAGTAATGGAGATAGCCTGGTAGGTACAAAGAAGACAAACCTTCTGCTCTTGTGAGTCTGGAATCTACTCCCAAATATTAAGGCTAGAGCCATCAAGGCCTAATGTAACAGCCAGCTGCACATTGCTTAGAATGCACCCTTGACATACCACAGACATCTGTCAGGCTTCTGTTTAGGTCATTAAGTTCTAGCATCTGATGGAAGGCCATTGCTGATCTCTGGGTTTAAACATTCTTCAATGGATCTCAAGAACCTTAAAGCTGGAAAATTAACATGAGATTAAAGACTTGGATGTACTATCTAATTTTCTTATGGATCTTGGATGACACACCGGGAGGAACCCTTCAGGGGTAGAGTACACTGGAATGGCCAACTTTGGAGTCAGACTTGGGTTTGGATCCCAGCTCTGCCACTTACTCTCTAGGTGACTTTGAACAAGTTACTTAACCTCTCTGTGAAAGAAAAAGAAGAAGAGGCACCATCTCAGAGAGTTGTGGTAAAAATTAAATGATAAGTTACAGATATAGAGCAAGTGTGGCATGAATGTTAGTGATGACGTAATGATGCTGTAAATGGTGATGACAATGATGATGACAATGACTACAACCAAGGAGTATGGGATGGAATAGTTTTTCTGTTAATAGCACACACATTCTCTCTCTTCTTTCCCCAAAACCAACCGCTTGATATTCAGGGTCTCTACCCTACACGAATTTCAACTTTTTCTGGTTCATTTTGCCTATCATCTTTGAGTAAAAGTAATATGTATTAAAAAGCAATAAGAATCACTATTACCCCTTGAGTTCATTATGGCCTAGTCACTGCCCTTGGCCCAAATCACACATTAAACATATTTAATCCTTTCAACAACCCAACCAGGGAACTGAGATTCAGACAATTTAAGAAGCACCTAGAAACAGGCGAGACCAAGAATTTGAAATCTTCTCTGTCTGACTCAAAGTCCATGCGTTTTCACTTTACTCTGCAGTAAAACGCCAAAAAGATATAACTAACCACATAGTAATAATTTATTAAGTGCACAGTGGTGCTAGATGTGATAAATCAGAATATTATAGACTCTACTGTTCCTCTCTGCAGGAACAGAGTGACAGAAGATGTCAATGCACTGATGAGTGGAAATGTAAAATTTCTATACAGGCAAAAAAATCCTTTTCCCTTTTCTTTTGATATGTTATTCATTTTTTTTTAAATGACACTAAATGTAAAGGTCTGGTACACTTATTAACTGTCGATGCTATTGTCCTTGGGGTGTCTAGACATCCACTTTCCACTCACTTATATATCCCTTTCCTCCCTCCATGGGAAAGCTTCCATGCTGAGTATCTTATTCTTGAATTAGTGGAGTCTGTTGAGTATCTATTCCCAACTTAATGGAATCTGCGGAATCCTAAAGAAAGATAGGGGAGGTCAAGATGCTCCCTCAAGTGTTTCTGCGCTAAACATGGATTACAAATACATGCTCAGTTTAGGAGAGCCTCTATTAGAATCCTCAAATATTGCTCCCATTTTTCACCACAAGCCAGGAGAAGAGGATTGTAAATAGAACAATGAAAAATTATCTAAGATAAGAAAATAAACAATTTATTTTAAATAATTTCTAATTTGTAGAAGGGTTACAAGAAAAGTACAAAAATCTCCATATCCCCTTGACCCAGATTCCCCAACTGTTATTTAAAGCATTTCCTCCATCCCACCTTTCTCTCTGTCTCTCTCTCTCTATCTCTCTCTGACTTTTTCTGTCTCTGTCCCTCTCTCTCTACTACATTCACACTCATGCTCACACACACACACACACACACACACACCCCTTTACATCCCTATGAATACTGATATTGTTCTAAACCACTGAAAACATAAAGCCCTGATAATTCTAAACTTTCCAGTGTGTATTTCCCAATAAAGGATGCTCACCTACACAAGCATCACGCAAAGGAAATCAACACTGATAGGACACTTCCATCCAATCAACAGACCCAATTCAAGTTTTGGAAATTATCCCAGTAAAGTTCTGCCTCTCTGGTCCAGGATCCCATCCAGGAGCACTTACTGCATTTAGTTGTCGTATCTCTTTTCTCTCCTCCAAACTGGAACAATTCTGTGGTTTTTCTCTGTCTTTTATGTCCTTGACCGTTTCTTAGAGAGTACAATTCTTACATTCTTAAGTTGTTCCCTCATGTGCAGACTCAGATCCTGATCTCTTGGCAGGAATATCATAGGAAAGATGCTGTGTTCTTTTCAGTACGTCATATCAGGGGCACGTGATATCGATCAATCGCATCTCTGGTGATATTAAACTTGATCATCTGCCCATACTGATGTATGGTAGATTTCCCCATCATAATGTCAACATTTTCCTTTGAATGATATTTTGTAGGAAAATATTCAGAGGGCATATGATACTTTGGCCTCAACAGTCCTCCACACCTTGCCTGAATCAATTGCCACTGTGACGTTTACTTAATGGTACTGTTCTACTTCCATCATTTCTTCTAAATTTATTAGTTGGTATTTATTTTAAGAAAAGCTTTTGGTTCTCCCACATTTATTTATATGAGTGTGAGCTCATGATTCCAACTCAATTTAATTGGTTGTATTTTATTATTTTCATTATTTATTTTGATGTCCAAACTCTTCCTGATATGGCCAATGACAGTCCCCTCCTGTGTCCATTTGACATCTTTCCTTCATTCTTTGAGCATTTCCTCACCTTTTGGTCACTAAATGTTTCAAGTTCATTTTGTGCTTTCCCTGCCCTAGCTCTGAAATCATTCATTTCTCCAATGAACCTGAGTTCCCTTTTGTGGTGAAAGGTATTTGGAAACCAAGATCTGAGTGTTTAGGGTGATCAGTGCTACTGGGGTATTGTTACTTTATAGCATTCTCAGTGGAAAGGGCTAGAAATAAATTTATTTTATATGTACACACAAACATACATCTATATGAATCACATACTCACTTAAGCCTGTAAATCTTTCTATACAAATATATGCACATGTATGTTAAAAACAAAGAGGCAGGGGCCTGGTGTAGTGGTTAAGTTCACACACTTTGCTTTGGTGGCCCAGGATTTGCAGGTTTGAATCCCAGGCATGGACCTACACACCACTCTTTAAGCCATGCTGTGGCAGGAAGATTGGCAGAGATGTTAGCTCAGCAATAATTTTCCTCACCAAAAACAAAAAACAGGGAAGCAAAAAAAATGGGACAAGAATAAGGGCAGGGAAGATGTGGAAAGGAAGGAAAATGTTAAATAGAATTTTAAAATACAAATAATTACCAATTACTGTCTTTGGTTCATACATTTATGACCAAATTTGAATTGCACAGGGGAAAAAAACATTAAGAAAGTAATGGGGGACAAATGTGATATCTTACAGTAGGGCTATAGTAGGGCAAAGAAGTATCAGAAAGAGGACTTTTTAGATTATAGAGAAAAAAATCCTTTTGAATAATGTGTAAGGCTGAATATATGCTTTAGACGAAATTCTTTGAAGGGATGAGAATTTTGCCTATTAATTTGGATTTTCCAAGCCTTGAAAGTAGTCACTTCCTCAGTTTTTTTTTTTTTTTTTTGAGGAAGATTAGCCCTGTGCTAACATCCATGCTCATCTTCCTCTACTTTATATGTAGGACGCCTGCTACAGCATGACTTCATAAGCGGCGTATAGGTCCACACCCGGAATATGAACTGATGAACCCTGGGCTGCTGAACCGTAGTATGCTAATTAACCACTACACCACTGGGCCAGCCCCTTGAGTAACTCTTAGGAAAGAGTTGAGCTTCTTTCATTGGATACAGTTTCCCTGTAAATCTTATGGGAGACATATATATATAAAATCTCCATGAAATCTGATGGCAGTGTCAATCCACACCAGACGTCGGTGCTTTCTAGGGTGCTTACCTAGGTCATCAGGTTGTGGCAAGTTAGGAAGGGCTGAAAGATTCATTCTTAGGGTATAAAGGTAAAGCCATGCAGAGTAAGCCATATGGACTGACAGCAAAAGGCCCCATAACAAAAATATTAATAATAACACAACAGCAACTGTGTTTTGTGTATGCATGTGTTTTAGAAAGATGTATGCAAATGAAAACAAAACACATTAATTTATTTTCTCTAAAGCATAAACAAACAATGCCTTGTTTGGCAGAATCTGCAAAGTGCATATTGCTCCCTTTGGCTTTTTTCTTTGCTACAATTGAAGTATGTTTTGTATTAAATCCATTGTTACTAGGAAATTAATCCCAAAATATGCCAGTGTGGCTTTCCATAGTATTGAGAATCCCTATTTCTTATGAAAAAATGCAGCCTCAGCTAAACACATCAGCCCCCGGCATTAAAATACAAGATAAAGTTTTCTTTTAGCGTTGAGTGCAGTGGACATGCAAGAAGATGCTGGAAGGGGAGCATTCTTTGAGCACCATAACTTGCTGGGGATCTGCTAGTCAACAAGGGGATATCAAACCATGTATGTATCTAGGAGACAGGCAATGAGGCATAACACCAGGCGTAGTTTGCTTGCAAAGTTGTAGGAAGAAGAAATATGGGACTCTGAGGTCATCTACTGAAGTCTCTAAAAAGAAATCCTCTCAGACACACCTATTTTTTCCCTTTTTTTATAGAGTAACTGAATTAGTAGATAAAAATAGTATGGTGACACAATCAACCTCGAATTTAGCAAAACAGCAGATGAAAGGTTTCACAGGAACCTAAGGAATCATTAAGTCTGAATATGCCAAGGGAGTCACCTGCTGAATGGCCTCGGTGACAGAGAAGTGAAGACACAGTGAAGGAGCACAGGCTCTGAGGGTGAACGCAATAAATGACAGTGCCATTCTTGGAGCAAAGTTATGGGCTCTTTCAGCCCTTCAAGTGACTGGGCCATGGCATGCTTTAGGTTAACTTCAAATCCAACTGCCGTAAGAGATTCTCGCTTAAGGGGTCCTTGGGCAGGATTTAAACAGAAGTGTTTTCAGATGCTTCTCTGTTAGAACAGTGACACTGCAGTGAAAGTCAAAGAGAATTACGGCTATTGTCTTGGGAATAAGGGCTGAAATGCCCAAACGTATATTATTGAGAAGTTGCAGTGCATTTGGTCTAAATTGCTGAAACCGGCCAGTTATACTTATGGAGTTCTGAGGATATTTTCTCATCCTTTCCGCGTGCAAGACCATAAGTTCCACAAGGGCAGGGCTTTATCTATTTTTCTTGCTGTAGTACCCCCTGTTCTGAGAAAAGTATCTGGCACATAGTAGGGACTCAAGCAGATTTGTTGACTGAGTGACTCATCCTCACAAACCTTAGCTGAGTGCCTGTTATGTATTTGGACCTGACCTAGGTTCCACAATCCTTTTGTGTGTGACAAAGGTGGAGGGAAAAAAAAAGCATGAAAACTCAATTCGATGTGGTGGTGCCTTCTTGGGCAAGCACAAAGGATTTCTGCCTGCTGTCTCTACACGAGCAGTGGGTATGATAAAAAAACCCTCTGCCATCATGCTCTCCACTCACGTGGGGTCAAAGGGAAGTAAGATTGCTGACACTTACCTTAGGAAATTTAACTTGGTCAAATTACTGATGGTTGCAGCCTTGGCCTGCATTGCCTCTCATGCTGTGCACATTCGTAAAATCCTGTGATGGGAAATAGAACTTTCAAGGACTTGGGACCAGAAATTGATGGACTTTGAAAATAATACTAGGTTGGATAACACAGGGCCAAAATGATTGGAAATTGTGAAACACGGTAAATAATTTGAACAGATCTAAAGGCTCCCAAGAAAGATTTCAGAGATTATGGTCACAGATATCTTCTGAAAGGGCAAGAGAAACTCATTTCTGACATTGATGATCTGGAAAATAGGAAGAAGAGTCAAAATTGAAAATGAACTGGTGTCCCTGTAACAGCAGCAAGAAGACAGATATTTTCTTACCTCCCAGACTGCTGGGACGTTCTTGGGTTGGCTGTTTGCCTTTGAACGGAAGCATTCTCCCAAGTGAAAAAAGCTATAAAGAAAATGCTACAGTCCTTGGGTACTGTGTCAATTACGACCTAATAGGAATACAATACTAACAGCAAGCCAGAAAGAAATCAGATTGCGAATCAGATTGCAAACAAAAGAATTCCATTGTCCGAGTATTTCCAGACAGTATCTTGGCATTGGCCAAACTCTGAGTTTTGGTTAGAATTAAGGAAAAATAATAATAGAAGGAGGTCTCCTTCAGGAGGCTCCTGTTATGACACCAGATTTGATTCTTCTTTATCACCTTTTATGTGAACATCTTCAAGGATCTTGCAAATGCTGCTTAATTAATTCTCACAACCGTCCTGTGAGTTAGCAATACGGCCCTTGAAACCTCAGGTTGAATGAGCTGAGGAGCTGGGTAGAAGTGCATCTTACACCTGAAAGAGAAGCTTTTCTAGTACCAATTTCCTAAGAAAGTGTTTGCCTAGACACCTAGGACATCCCTAAAATTGTCTAGTTAGATTGGAAAAAACAATTGATCTTGTCACTGTCTTTAAACTTGTAGGAGAATGAGCTGGGGACATAATTTTTAAGAACTACAGAGCTCTCCTTCTGGTCTTGATAAACTCATCTATGAATCTCTTTTTCATATTAGCCTTGCTTCTCCTGATTATTTATTTGTATGTCTTTGACTAAAAAGAAAAAAAAGGCTCGTAATTTAATATATTCTGTTGTGTGGCCACATCTGATGCCAGAGGGTTAAAACCTGGACTTAACTTTTTGGAGAAGGAAAAGTTGTGTTCACCGGGCTGGGCTCCAATCAGGGTTTTTTTCTTTCTGTGGCCATGTGTGCTTCGTCCATCTACAGGATTTTAGGCCCAAGTAAGTAAACATGGTTTGGAATAATTTATGTGGAGCATGTTTGGTAAATGACTGAAATTCACTCCAGATTGGAGAGATTTCTTAGGAAGACAACAGCCACTCCCTGCCCACAGTCACTCCAATGAGCTCTGCATAAGAGGAAAACCCTTCTGCCACCACACGCTCCACTGATCTGGGGCCAAAGTCCCAGGTGTGGGGTGTTGGGGAGGCTGGTAAGGAGGGTTGTTGAAGCTTGCCTAGGGAGTTTAATCTCAGAGCAGGGAGTGATTTTCCTGTTCATTTTAACCCTTAGGTCCTCACTCTGTGGGCATATGCAAGTTCTCAACTAAGCAGGGGTCACTGATTGGCCTGTGCTTGACACTTGTCACATAAAGTGGTGGCATTTGAAAATGTAGTCAAATGTTCTCAATAAGTCTGAGAAATGGTGGTCATCATGGAGCCCTGAATTCTAGGTCCCAAAAGTTACTTTCTTGGGGAAAAAAATGGTACTGTTTTTTCTGTGTTCTCTGTCTGCCTCATCTCTCTCTCTCTCCCCCCAGCCCCCTCTGTGTCACACAAACACACACACACACACACACACACGCGTTCTTATTTAGGTCCCAATCTTGAGACGCTGTGAGATCCCATTGGAATAAATCCCTGTCCATTTGAAGGTAGGATGTTTTAATTAATATTTGAGGGTGAAAGACCAAGCAAACCTGCACTAGAAAGCAGCCTTCAGTTTTAGTTGTCTCCTTCTGACCTCAGTGATTCTTTCAAAGACTCCAGTTCTGAGTTTCTCTACTTCTCAGTCTCAAACCCTACCTTAGATGGCATCTCAAGGCAATAAAGCAAAAGACCTTAAACCAGCCCAGAGGACTCTGATCGAATCCTAAAGCTTTGATTCTAGAACATTCTTTGAAGAACTTCATGACCCCAATTTTATAAATATCTACCTTATTTGCACTTTTGTTAAAATCCTTGAAGGCTACCTCGTTACTTACACAGAGGGTTTAAGTTTTTCTGCCAGTGCATAGATATTTTAACCCTAGACTGGAAAGATGAAAGAGTTAAATATATGACCACACTACAGATATTTTCATTTAAACTCACCAATGTAAATGGACGAAGTCTTTATATTTAGAGTAATTTCTGTTAAGGTTTCAGTTCCTCTGGGTAGCATGCTACAGTTTATCCACTAAAACCTTGTGATATTGATTTTAAACCTAGTACTCTGGCAATTATTTTAAGAGAATATGAGGAATAAAACTCACGAAGACAGTTGCCTTGGTTAAATTCATTTGCATTTCATTTGTTCTATTTTGTTCCTTCTCTCTTATGATCTGTTTTATTTTCACTCTGATGTGTATAATTAATCCCATTGTCAAAATTCCTTGGAATAAGACTAGCCAAATTGCATTATTATGCTATACAAAAGCATTTGTTACTGGCCCCGGAATATCTTGCTTTGCCCTGAGACAACATAGATAGTAAATATGTCTTTCCCTCAGTCAGTGGTAGTGCTCAGCTGAGGCTGCCTGTGGGTCTGACATGCTTTTGAAGGTGCAGAAGCCAGCTCTGCTAAAGCTGGTAAAACAAAAGATGTCCCCACAGACCCAATCAGCTCAATTCTTCTCTTCTAACTCCAAAGGGTGAAACTGAACACATTCTGAAAACAGAGAGGCAAGAATGCATATCTTCCACAGCTCTCCTAGCAGGCAGCACGTGCATTTTATCATCAAAATCTGCAAAGGGAAGACACAAGTTGGAGACTAGAATACACTTCTCCTTTTATTAGACTAGTGCTTAGAAAACAAAGGACTCCAGACCTTCCCACAGAAACAGGAACTGCACGGTCAAGGGTACAGACTTTCAAAGCAAAATGGATTGATTCAAATTATAGTTCTGGCACATGGATCATGAATGAGGTACTTAATCTTTCTGTCCCTCAGTTTCCCCATCTGTGAAGAGAGGATAATTATAGAACCTACTCCACAAGGTTGTTCTGAGGATCAGATGAGTTAAATGGGTAAAGAATATAGAATGGGGCCTGGCACGTACAAAATGCTATGCAAGTTTTCTTTAAAAATATAAAGCGACACAGACATGTGAGTACTCACTAGTATCTCTCCAGATTGAAATTTTGCCCATGGTTTGATTTTGATAAAAATTCAGATTATATGATGCTTAATGGGTCTGTTCAATTCCCATCTCACTCATTCAGTTTTGTAATGCTATAGCATCTTCTAGTAATATCTTTTATCTGCTTTATGTCTAATTTAGCTAAAATTGAACAGAAACACATACTAACAGAATTTTCTCATATTATAGAGTTTTATAAAATACTAGAAAATTTTCCGAGTGTGCTCTCTTTGAAGTCTGATAAAAGATTTTTGTAGTAACTGACTGAAAATATACCATGTTTTGTATTCTGTGGGGTCAACGCAAAGCATAAAGCACAAACATGATACAAACAACAGTATAGGAGAATGTTTCCATTTCCTTTTACTTTTAAAAATTCCCAATACCCTTCCAAAGTTACCCTGACAACTGCTACATATTATTATTTAAAATGTCTGGTTCTGAATCTCTCAATTATGCAATTCAGCATGCAGCTTCAAAGACATACTAACACGGAATAAGAAGAAACATAGTTTTACCTTATACTATCTGAATATGAAAATAGTTCCTTTTGCAGTTGGATTTTATTTTAGCCACCAACTGGAAATATATCACGCTTTGCATTAATCTATAGGGTCAACATAAGCATAAAAGATAGCAGAAATGTTCCCTCGCAGCTATTTCCTAGCAACCACATCTCAATTTTAGCACAGCATCTTGAGTAATTAGAAGCCAACGTAGTAACAGTCACTTAACCTCTAAATCTGAAATTGGCCACAGTTGAGAGGGCAGTAATAACAGTGGTCACTGGGTGTTGAGAAAGGTTATAACCAGTATTCACAATCCAAATGTTTCTGCAGGAAAAGAAGAAAGTTCACTGGAACATAAATATAACATAAATCATGTTCTAGAAATGGAAGCTGTTATAAATTATGGCAAAACAGAACAAAACAAAAAAATAAATATCCCCTATGGTTAGCATTGTGTAAAGACTTAACATGCCTTTTTCTAATTGAAGAGATCACAGGCAAATACTCCTATCCTCACTTAAATAATCTAAAAATACTGGTAGCTTATCGATCCTATTTTAAATGAGCTTGATGAGTTATAATTCAAAAACATGTCTATTAAAATGGTGAACACATTTACAGCTTAAAAGCCCATTCTTTCTGTTGAGTTCTCTCTTACCGAATTTTAAATTAATTTCTCTTTTTCTATTATCTATGGAAAAAAGAATAACTGGTTTATTTATTAAATCATGGTGGCAATGATAATATAATAATAATAGCACTAGCTACCACTGCGTGTTCACTGTATATTAAGCTTGGTGGTAAACTGTTTGTTCATTAACATTCATTTACTCCTCAGAACAATCCTGTAATGAAGTACTATTATTCCAATTTTATAGCTGTGAAACCGAGGCTTAGAGATATTAAGTGACTTAAAGATTAGATGCTTAGATATCTAATAATGCTAGAATCAGATTTGACTGGTTCCAAGGACTGTCCATCTTAAACACTCCTTCTCTCTTTCCTTCTCTTTTAAGAAGTATTAAACTCAGATCCATTTGATTTTTTCTTTAATGAAACTTTATTTATACTCAGACTATATTTTATCCATATCTACATTTTATAAGATATACCTTGAGAAAGCAAAAATTGGATTCTGGATTAAAAAGTTCATTTATTCATTATGTTTCCTTTTCCAAGTGGAATTTAAAATGCTCATATAACTGGCCAAATTTAACATATGTTGGAACTGGAAACTAATTGCTAATCATACCGCTGTCTCCTCCAGGTGTTGAACAAACTGATAAATACATATGGAATTTGATAGGGATCAACATATTAGAATTCGTTCAGATAGCTTGGGACCAAGTTCAAAAATTGGCTTCCTACTCTTTCTCCTTGAATGGGGCTTACTCATCTGGTCACAGAGCGTCAGGACAATGCCAATCCTGTCAGGCAGGGGCAGAGCACACTGGATAGGGGATCATGTGGAGGAGGCAGGGCTGCCTTATCAACGAGCCTGGTCTACACCCCGATTCTTCAACCTCACCAACCATCCTCATGGAGGAGACAGCGAGAGAGGTGAAAACGAGAACTGAATTTCTTCAAAGAAAGCCAAAGCTCCTCTTTAAGAGATAAGCAGTATCCTTGGGAGAGGGAAAACATCTTCCCTAACAGTAAACAAATGACTAGACTCAGAAGTTTGCAATTGTTCATTTCACTGGGAAATAGTCAACATTATGATTAGTTGCAAAAATTCTGGAGTCAGACAGTAAGTGTTCAAATGCTGTCTCTTCCATTTCCTAGCTGAGGCAAGTAAATATCACAAAGTTTCAGTTTCTTCATCTCTACTCCTCAGAGTTGCTGTTGGTCTGAAGATTCATGAGACCATATGTAGAATATACTATTTTTGATACTGACGTACAGTCAACATTCAATGCATATGTGCTATTACTAATAATAAACAAAAGATTATCTTGGAAACATGAGTCTTGCTGAATCAAATTCAACTTTAATGTATTTTATATTTCTACCTTTTGAAAGGCTTAATATTATTTTATTTACTCTTCCTCAAACCCTGTGTGCACCTTTTGTTATTTCTAATCTCAGTCGATGAATTGGAAGCTCAAAAAAGACTAAATACCTCATTCATGGTCACCTGGCTAATAAGCAGAGCTGGTATTCAAACTCATGTCTTCTAACTCGATCTTGTCGGCACTAACCAATTCCATTCAATTCTGATTCTGTTTCACCTTCTCAGTCCCTGAGTCAGTCTTGTAAATGAAATATGACATATGGTAAATAAGTGCTTATAAAAATTCTTGTGATTTAGAAACATATTTCCTGAATAAAAGGCACAAATTCAAAGTATTTGTTACAGTTAGGATATGTCTATGATCCTGTCCCAACAAATTTATTGCTTCCAGGGTACATAGAAAATTAAGATAGTCCTCACCCTAGAGGACTTTTAAGTTTAGTGGATTAAATGGGCAATAATTAATATTCTAACCTTGCCACAAAACCCATCATAAATGCTACTTCTCTCTCCAAGATTTTCCTAATTCTGCAAAATGGGTATATTCAAGGGAAATCTTAAATCTTCTAAGATTTTACTTATATACAAATATATGAATAATCTCATTCTCTAGATTTTAAATCTGTAGAGTTAAGGAATTGATGCTATTATCTCCAGCTTTGCTCAAACACCATCTCACAGAGCACTTCCATTCTCTCTATATAATGACCCTCGAAAATATTTGTTGAATTCAACCTAAGAGATGTTGTGCATAAAATAATTTTAGAACCAAGAAAACAACTACAAAAAAATCCCCAGTAATTCAGCTCAAATTGGGCTAATACAGTTTAAATTAATTTATCAAACTAAGAAGGAAGTGACTACAACAAATAAAATGATTTATCTGAGATAAAATATTCAACAAATAAAAATTATTACAGTTTGGGGAATTAACTATGACTTTCTTTTCTTCTAAGGTCTTAGTCTGAAGCCATCTCAATTTTGTGTTTGGTGCTGCAAGTGCATTTATCATGGAACTGTTGATAGGTTTAACTATGGGGAATGAGATAGTGATCTCAGTCACTCCCATTGGGAATGAGATTGCTTCATGAAAGCTAAAGTGAAAATGGGATGATGCTGGATTGCAGGGGAGAGGAGCCAGTACGGGAAGTCAAGAGTATTGGTTTCCCAGGTTCTCTGAGGTCCAGCTGCTTTGATAAAACCAGGGGAAAGCTGTAACCCTCAGACTTGATGGGGAATTCAGGTGGAAGCAGCCACTCTGGGGATCATGAATGAGTTTTAAAATGGGGAAATTTATTTTTGCTTTAATGATTCATACTTCCTGAGTGGTGAAAATATATATTATAGCATTCATTTTCATCATAGCTATCAGAGGGTTGCTCACATGTGGAGTAGTTATGTAACAGATCATCCTGTGTACCTCTTTAGTACAGGAGAGTCATAAGACACATCCCCAACCCATTTTAAAGTGATAGATGGGATTATCTTTTAATTGGATGAACGATTATCCCTCAAGTACCTTTGTAGCCATGGTGACTAGTCCCTGTACATGAGTATTACATAAATATTTGTTCAGGAGATTTATATTAATTAATCGATTTGTTCATTTCTTCACATATTCACACAATTACAGCAATACCAGCCTAATTTAACAATTAGTTTTTAAACAAAGTTTTATTACAATTGGTAAAACAACAAAATAAAACCTGACATTTTCTAAAAAAAATTTATGATGCTAAAATAGATATAACGTGAAATTTGCCATTTTAACCATTTTTAAGTGTAACACTGAGTGGTATTAAATACATTCACAGTGTTGTGCAATCATCGTCACTTTCTATTTCCAATTTATTTTTTTATCACACCAGAGAATTTGTAACTAGTAAACAATAACACCCCATTCCTGCCTCCTCCAGACCCTAGTTACTGTTAATCTACTTTCTGTCTCTATGAATTTGCTTAATCTAGATATTTCATGAGTGGAATCGTATAATATTTGTCCTTTCGTGTTTGGTTTCTTTTGCTTACCATAATTTTTCAAGGTTCATCCATATTGTAACATTATCATACTTCATTTTGACATTATTTTTATACCATATTTTACATAATATATGTATTGTATACCATATATACTTATATATATTTTTTATATTATAAAGCATTTTATGATATACTTTCATTGTGATAATAATCATTAAGGATGAATATTATAATGAACCCATTTCAAAGATGAAGAAAGTGAGGGTCAGAGAGATTAAATGGCCATTCAGTTTACTTAATTACCAAGAGGCATGGATGCATGAGCTTAGGTCTCCAGACTCCAAATCTAGTGCTCTGTCCACTCTGCCATCCTCTTCCTTCCTCCTAGACACTCTGTGTGCATTTATCTCCTCTTTTGCCACTTACTTCCTCTTTGTACACTTAAACTATGCACGTTTATTTCCTCCTAGATATTTAGTCTGTTGTTACAACTTATGACTGCCAAGTGACTGATGGTCTTGCTTGTTATCGGCTGAACATGTGACCAATGTTTTCTTAGAGGAATGGAAGAAAGAGACCAGTATATATTTTTGCTCAGTTGTCTTTAGAAAATCTGATACAGATTGCCTGTACAAAGACTTTGAAGTGAAGCATCATCTTAACTGGTACCAGAACATAACTTCTAAAATATATTTTAAAAGGATATGACAAACATTTACAATTACAATTACATTACATTACATTTAAACTCCATAATACTACACATTTTAAGTGAAGTAGTATTCCAAATTTGCAGGAGGAAACATAAAAAGTATATTATTATTATGTTATAAGATATAGAAAAAGCAAATGAAATGCGCACACATGCATAAGCTGGAGCATTTGCTTTGAACTTCTCAGAGAAAGGTGACCCTAGTTATTTTTGGAAATCTCACAAGATATTTCTGATTTTAAAATGCCATCTAACAAGCACTCTCTGGAAACATCTCCAAATTTCCAAATAATCTAAATGTTATAATTCAGAAAAGTGCCAAACATAAAAAAGAAGAGGAAATTTAAAACTAAGACTGACAGCAAATCTATTGCCAAAATTTCTTAGAGAAATTATCACAAATTATATAGTCAATGGAGTGGATTGGAAAATGTAATTGATGAACCCATTTGAACTAGGCCCAAAGAGACACATAAAATTATGTTGCATCTCACCCCATTGTCTGCTCCCTACTGCAGACATACAATATTTTGTATCTAGCTGGAGGCTATGGTGTGTGCATATGTATGTATATATAATTATATATTATATATAATTCCTATATATATACAACTTCTATATATACATCTATAAATTTTATATAAAATATATATATACAATTTGTACAATATATACAATAGTACAATACTTGTCCTTTCATGTCTAGCTTATTTCACTTAGGATAAGGTCTCCTAAATTAGCACTTCCATTTCTATATCCAATTGGTGATTTCTAGCCCTTAAAAACAACAAGGCATGGGGCTGGCCCCATGGCCTAGTAGTTAAAGTTCTTCATGCTCTGCTTTGGTGGCCTGGGTTCGTGGGTTTGGATCTCTTCAGCTGTGCTGTGGAGGCATCCCATGTACAAAATAGAGAAGGATTGGCATGGATTTAGCTCAGGAGTAATCTACCTCAAGCAACAAGAAAAAGAGGAAGATTGACAACGGATGTTATCTCAGGGCGAATCTCCCTCACCAGAAAAAAAAACAAGTAGGCATGAACTGTGGATACGTATCTGTTGGGTGGGGTTCTCGTGGGGTGGACAAGTGTCACTGGTGGTCACTAACTGTATAATGGAATAAAAGGAAAGAGGTGGAAGAGTCAGGAAAAGCAATGGGAACTAAACTATGATTCTAGTTTTTATGTACTCCACCTGTGTAGAATGTTAAAGAGGTGGTGGAGCCTCTAGACTTCTCTAGATAAAATCTGCTAGGCTTCAATGATTGCTCCTAATAACCTCCTAATAGGATTTGAGAAGGCAGGCTCTTTCTAGGAAAAACACTGAGAAATCTATAAACGAAAACTGGTGTCAATGAAGACATTTTAAGTCAAGAAGAAGAGGGATACAGTAAGATAAGGAAGTTTATCAAGAAAGCTTAAAATGTGGTTACAATATTCACATCCTAATTGATGCAGTAAAGAGCAGGATTGACAGTGTGGAAAATGAATCAGTGATGCAGAGAATAAACTTGAGAATTTCTCCCAAAGAGCAGAGGAGAGAATAAAGGGATAAGGATGGTGAGTGAGAACAGCATAGATTGGCAGACAAAATGGAGACTCAACTTAAAATGAATAAGTGTCCCCGAGAAAGTAGAACAACAGAAACTGCAGCAATAGAAAAGTCGTAGCTGAATAGATCTTCGAGAAACTGGAATAATTCCTAATTATGGAGTTTTACAAATCTTATTTTATTTTAGATGAAAATCAAAGAAAAGAAACCACATCAAAATACATTCAGACAAAGCTTTTTTGGGATATCTTGATAAGGGCAATTTGCTATAATAATATAAGTAGAAAGGAAAAAATTTAGGCTGATTATGGACATTTTCTCCATAACACTAAGTGCTAAGACACAAAACAAAGGCTGTATAAATTTGAGGGAAAATAGTTGTGCTTTAAAACTGAAAACACAAAATGAGATATTTTATTTGTAATGCAAACAGAAGAACTTTTTCAGCTATATAAGGCTGGGAATGTATGTATTACTTAGGTACTCTAGTTTAAATTGTTATTTGATGTTGTAGTTCAAACGACTGAGAAAGAACCAAACTAAAAAAATCAGGGAGCCAGCCCTGATGGCCTAGTGGTGAAAGTTCAGCGTTCACCACTTCAGCGGCCCAGGTTTGGTTCCCAGTTGCAGAACCACACCACTCGTCTGTCAGTTGCCATGCTGTGGTGGTGGCTCACATGGAAGAACTACAACAATTTACAACTAGGATATACAGCTATGTACTGGGGCTTTGAGGAGCCAAAAAAAAGAAAGGATGATTGGCAACAGATGACAGCTCAGGGCTAATCTTTCTGTGCAAAGAAAAAAAAACCACACACACAAAAAGAAATCATCAGGAAAGAGGAAGTCAAAGTATAAAGGGACTAGTGAACATTAAATTAGTTCAAATATAGATTTCCGAATAATTTTGTATACTTAACTCATACATGAATAAAAATAATTATTACTACTAATTGAGAAACTTCACAATATAAGTATTAATTTAAGAAACATTGGGGTCTAAAATAAAATAAAGCCGTGAGGCAAGGTAGCGTATAGGATTTGCAGGAAAAAATATGTGGGAAGGAATTACTCAGAAGTACTCTTTATATTTGATTTTGCTCATTGAGGAAACACATACTAAAGAATGTTTCCAAGAACTTCAAAAGTAATTATTTGTAGAACTATAAAAGAAATAATTATCTTCCAACCCACTAGAAAATATTAGAACAAACACAAGATGATCATCCTTTGTATTAAGAAATAAGTTCTAGAGGAGAAATATTGGGTCACGTCAAATATTGGGTAGTGGTCTCTGGATTGCGAGCCTATTATCTTTACATTTTTTCTTTAGACTCTTCAGCATTTTCTAAAGTTTATTCAAGAGCGTTCATTACATTTATAATCAGCAAAGTCAATAAACGTTACTCAAAATATTTTTAAGACAACTTCAGAGAGAAAAGAAGATTCTAGGTAGAAGAATGAGTTGAGAAGAGCTTGGCCTGTTCGAGGACCCACAGAAAAGCTAGTGTGCTGGAGTGAAGAAGCCTGGAGAGTGGCTCCAGAAGAGGCCATGGATCACAGAAGACCTGGCAGCCCACACAGATTTTGCTTTTCATGTAAAAAAAAAATAAAAGAAAAAAGCCATTAAAAACGCACGATGAGATTTGTGTCTTAAAAAGATCATTGCTCCATGGTTTGCCCTTGGTTCAGAAACACCAGGTTTGTGTCAGGCAGGATGCTGAAGATTTATCCCTTGATGATGGAGTGTTATGGTTATGGTGACCGCGATCACTAGACAATAAATGGGCCCTAGTTGCGTATATGTGTGTATGTGTGTTTGCACACACATGTGGTGAAATGTGCAGGAGAGGAGGTGGTATGAAACTTCTAGAAGACAAGACTTAGAAGTATTTGTAAAATATTAAACAGCAAACTTTCTCTTTTTCTACAAAATGTTCATTCTTCCTGAAAAAAATTTCATGATTTCATCTCCCTGTCTCTACCATAAGAAAAAAAATGACTATTTGCATCAGACTCATGTAGATTACATTTCTATGGCCCCATCACTTGGACTAGTTGATTTCTGTAATGACAACCCTTTTGTAGGCTCTGCGTTTTCAGAGCTGTCAATAGTGGGGTGACTTGGATAAAGCAAATCGAAATGCAACAGAAAAAGCAACAGAAAAGAGCAGCTCTTTCATGCCTTCTAGACACCCTGCTTTCACTCTGGTGTATTTGGGGTGGTGGGATGTTATTTTCAGAGATGAAGAATTTATAAGATCAAAATGGCTTACTTTCTATGTCTTATTCTCTTGCATTTCCTTTTCTCTTCTTCTATTCCAAAAATAGTTTGTAGGTAAATCATCATTTCCTTGGCTAAATAATAGCAAGTTACCATCAAGTCCACTCCTAACACGGCCAGCATAGCCCCAGGGTTTCACAACTCAGTCAGTTATCTCTAAATCAACAAAGCTTAGTTCCAGAGGAGAGCGATCTGGAAAGCTTTTCTTTTCAATTCTCTCATATGTTTTGTTTTAGCTCAATGTGTTTGTCTGGATACTTAGACACCATGGTGATAGGCGTCATAGAAATAAATAGAAATAGACATGGAAAAGAGGTAAAAAATAAAACGAAAACTTGGGAAGACTAGGAATGACACTTGTATCTGAGCACTCTTTTTTTTTTTCAGAATTCAGTGAGGGGGAAATTAAAAAGGGACTTTGTGTCAGACAGATGAGTTGGTGAATAATTTTTCTAACAGTGTTATTTTGCTGACACTAGACTAAGGGAGCTCATTAGCATGCTGAGACTATTTAACTCTGAAAAATAGTGCTTTAGCTTTTGCTTTGCTGGATATTTCTTACATCTCAGCTCAGCTCAGCATTAAAGTAGTGGTAAGCCAGTTAGAATTGGGCAGTGTGACATGGTGGAAACAGAAGAGTCTTTGCAGCTAGAAACAGAGTAGGGTTTGAATTTTGGCACCAACCTTTATTACCTGTGTTATTAATCCTCCATGAGGTTTAATTTTCTCATCTCTAAAAGGTTCATATTAATACCTGCCTCAGACATTCGAGGCAGGTCAAAACACCAAAGTAAAGCTCCTACCATAGCTCCTGGTACATAGAAGCTGCTTAATAAATGTTCACTCCACTTCCCACTTTATCTTTATAAATCATTTGGTTTCATTTAGCGAAACAAGTGCCCAAGAAGAAGGAATGAGATACTCAATCTACTTTGCGTCTGCTGATGCTGGTTGTTCTATAAACATCAGAATCCCTGTTGGCAGTTGCCCTGCCTACTGTCTCTCCAAGGCCAAAACCAAGGCCAAGACCAAGACCAGTTTCCATGCTAAAAGGTCCAGGGTGTGAATCTTTTCATCTGACTTCCACAGATGCAGCCTGGTATGTCCGTACCAAAACACATAATTAGACCTGATACTTCAGATCAGTTAGCTTAGGGGAAGCAGCATGCAAGAACTCGGAAATAAAAGGGCCACTCTATGTTCTCCAGTAAAACATAAACAAATAGAAATACCTGGAGAGGATCCTGTCGAAGGTTTTGATCTCACATTTGAGGCAGGGGTTGGATGCGTGTTTTCCCTTCATGTTACACATGAGTCCTGAGCTATATGAATTACCTGCTTTTGTGGTTGTAGAGAAAACCAATAAAATATTAAATTGCTTTCATTATTCTAGCTCTAAGTGACATTGAAACCCTGAAGACTGGTGAGTAATAAACTCATTTCTTCTTTGTTCTTAGTCTATTGATGCTTTCATTGGCCATCCTGGGGGAGGAGGGCTGGAAGAGGTTCTACAGAAGGTTTAGAAAGCCACAGCAACACAATTCTGTCTTTCTTCCTGCCCAGTGCAGCAGAAAGAACTCTTTCATTTCGTGTCAATCACTTGTGACTGCTGTGATTTACCCAAAGACATAGAAGAGTACTTTTTTCTCTGACATATTCACAAATAATTTAAATTAATAAAACTATAGATTCTTGTGGGAAATATCACAAGTGGAAATTGAGTATAGCCATTTCCCGAACTTCCTTGTAAATGCTAAGCTTATTCCCAAGATGCTAAAATCAATTCAGAATCCAGCACTGTATACAAGTAATTTTTATTGTTTTTTCCTTCATACTTCTTGTTGCATCTCTTGAACATCTTATATCACCACAGTTCCTAATATTTTTGTTGAGAAAACAAACAAATTTAGTAGTTCTGTTTTAACTTTGCACATAAACTTAACCCTAAATCCTCAAATATCATGTCTTCTTACTCCTAATCAAAATAAAGTTCTGGGAGTAATTGGTGGGAACAACATGCAAGCAAATGGAATGTCAGAAAAGTCTTTTCTGTAAGCTTGGGCTGGTGCCGTTCGCCCCAGGGTAGAAGTAGCCTATTCCAGAATGAGGAGGCATGCAGCCATACAGATTCCTGGTACTGATGTCCAAAACCAAACTGAATGCATAATGACAACAGTTTGCATCTTTGGATGAGCTAAAGCTGCTTTCTGAACATTGGGCAAATTCTCTCGGTTGAGACGGAAGAATCCAACTTGGGAGAACTCCTTCAATCAACCTATACGCGTTGACTGTCTACAATGGGATTTTTGTGCTGTTCTCAGGAATGTTGAGGTTGTCAAAGGAGAATAGCATGATTCTGCCCAAAGCAACTCACAAACTGGTTAGGAAAACAGAACAAATATCCGTGAAAAATGAGAGAATAATCAAACACTAATGTATGTGCTGCTGACTTTAAGTGTAATAGAAATTCCTAGAAGGGGAGGATTAGTGTATGCAGAAAGAATTGGGAAAGATTTCTTAGAAGAGATTGGAGGTGAGGTTTTGAGAAGGAGTATGAAGGAGGAAACACATCACAGGCCAAGGAAACTGTATGTACTCCCATTGGGCCATAATGCCTGTGGCAGGGAGGGGCCAGTGAGATGCATGGTAGGAAGGAGCTGAAATAAAGATGAAAAAGTAGGGTGGGATCAGACTATTGGGATTCGATGTGGCAAGAGGGAGAAAGTTACTGAAAGATTTTGAGCTGAGGAATGGCTTGATAAAAGCTGTACTTTTCAAAAAATATTCTAGCAGCTGTGCATAGAATGAAGCTAACTTGGTATTGGTCTTTAGAAGACTTTTAATAAATTTGAAGAAACTACCACTTTTCTAAAAGTAAATCAACAGGTGTGAAGGGGTAAAGATTCATATATTCCAACTTGGTCATCAAAGCGGTGGTTCCTCTGGAGTCAGAAAAACATCACAGGGGTTAGTGTCAAAAGCTCTGACTAGCGTGTGTTTAGTTTTGATCCATGGCTCTGTACTTCATATATGTTTGGCTTTGGTCAAGTAACATAGCTTCTCTAATCAGCAGGTTTCTTACTAGCTGTGGTAGGCAGAATTTAAGATGACCCTCAATAACTCATCCTTTTATAATTCTTTCCTGTTGAGTGTGGGTAGAACCTCTGAATACGATGAGGAATTACTCCTGTAACTATGTTACGTTACATGGCAAAAAAAGATTTTGCAGATGTAATTCAGGTTATTGATCAGTTGACCTTGAATTAATCAAAAGGGAAATTATGCAGATGGACTTGACCCAGTCACCTTAACTCTTTAAATATGGAGCTAGAGGTCAGAGACGGAGCAATTAGAGATTAAAAGTGTGAGAGGGGTTCTCCTGCTGGCCTCCATGAGTTTCAAGCACACGAGCTTGGAAGAGGACCCTGAGATTCCAATGAGAACACAGTTCATACTGACACCTTCATTGCAGCCTTATGAGACACTGAGCACAGAACTTGCCTATACACTGCCCAGAATTCTGACCTACAGAATAGATGTTCTTTTAAGCCACTGAATTTGTGACAATTTGTTACACAGCAATAGAACACCAATACACTGACGAACACAGATCGTGCGAATGCTACAGTCACGATGAGAGAATTAAATGAAATAATGTGAATACCAAAAGTAAAGTGTTTAGCGCTGTGCCTAGAATGTAGTAGGCATACAGTAAATATTAGATATTGTTATTATTCTTATTGTTTTCAGTATTAATTTATGAACTAATTTATGAATTAATTTATGTGATTAGTTAAAATACATTCTAAAGTGACTAGAGCTATGAAAGGAATGATTAATGGTCAGAAAATAGATAGTGATAACAGTGTTTCTGACCACTGATTGTATTTTCCTGTTAGATTGATTAACCACTTTTCTTCCTCATGTTGGTCAAGTGTGAATTATTCCAATTAGAACGCTCTAGCTGTTGGTTTTAGTTGGAAAAATAGAACACAATGTTGACTGCATTAAAATTACACATCCACAGCCCTAATGTGTTTGGCATCATCAAGAACCAATCACTGGAACTAGCTATTAATATAATTTGTTACTATGTGGCACTAGCAATCCTACATGTCAAACGTCATGGACAGGGATACTGTCTATGTACTGAGGGGTGAGGTGATATTAAAAATATTGAGCAACTGGTATAACACAGGCATTGTAGACAGCCAGCATGGCTATGCTGCAAAACTAAATATTCACTCTGCATGCACTGTAAAAACTCAAATTGTTCATTCAACATTCGATGACAATGAGTCTCCATTCTGGGTCAGCCACCAGGCTGGATGATGGGTGCTTAAGAAGACCTCCTACCATCAAGGACCTCACAGTCTATGAGAAGAGAGAAAAGAAAGGAAAGTCACTGATGACAATACAGTGATGTAGGTACTACAACAGAAGCACATGTTGGAAGTTACAGGCTCAGACAGAAAAGGTACAGTAAAGAAGCCCCTGAGCTCAGCCTCAGCTGGAATCAGAAAGTGAACTGCTGCTTGCAGCTTGAATTCATGCTGGAGTCTAGATAAGTGGCAATTACTCAGACTTTGTTGGAGGGGAGGGTATTTCAAATAGAGGTGACTGCCCAAACCAAGTTAGCACGAGTGAGAATGGTATATTTGGGAAACTTTTGTAGAGAATGGCTGGAATAAAAAAGGTGTAAAGGCTAGATCATAAAAGGCCACATTAAGAAGTCTGTTTTTATCTGATGACGTGGGAAGTATTTTAAACATGGTTCAGACAAGTTAAAATTTTTATTTTCCAAAACAAATCTAGCGGCAACGTGGATAATAGTTTAGAGACAGCCAAAATCAAAAGCAGAAATGGCAGTTAGGGTGACATTGTGATAACACAAGTAATAATGTAAAAAAAAAGAGGATAATTCAAAGAATTACTTAGAACCAAATGGAGTTAGTAATTTATCTGATATAGGGGTAGGAGGCATGTAGAAATTAGGATGAATTTCATATTTGGAGTCAGCTGACTGTGTGGATATTGTGCTGTTTACCAAGACAGACAATTCAGAAAACAGAAAATAATGAGAGACATACCAAGTTTCAGTTGCCTAAGGACAGCTAGTTGGAGATGTCCATGAAGCAAGTGAAAATATTGGTGTGGTATGCAAGTATAGTAAGCGATGTAGATTCAGGAGTACAAAAGATGTTTGATGATTGCCTCCCAGCATTAGTTGTCTTTTCCTCCCTTCATAAGAATACTCAGGTTTTATTTCAGGTGACACACACATCCAGTCCATGTCTTTTGGAGGAAGGTGACACTACTTCAAGCTCTAGGAGTGGGCCCTGATTAGCCTAAACTCATCTGGCACATTCTCCAAAGACTGCCCTATCTCCTACTCCTCGCTTTCCTTTCTTCCTCCCTTTTTTCCTTTTTTCCATCCTTCCTCTACCTTTCTTTTTCAAAGGACTACAGGTTATTTTGTTCTTTCATTCCCTTTTTCTTCTATTTATTATCTACAATGTTCTAACGGGTACAGGGAGTTATTAAAAATTATGAAAGTTCTGATATTTTTACCCTACTTTCAGATCAACAAATTAGCTTGCTACAGTTTCATGGATCATGGATGCTGATAGAAGATATGAAACTCCTGGGTCAAAAGGAAGGACAGTTTATTACTCACAGCAATAGCAGTAGCCACAGTATCATCATGGCTTGTACTGCTTCCCACAACTCCAGTTCCCACAGGATGACCAGAAGGGACCCAGATTGTACCTATACATTTGGTAGGTTGCGTTATAGAAGTGGAAATCTGAGCTTAGGGAACCCAAATCTCTTCTAACAGGCAGTAAGCATAACTGTCTTTGTTCAGGAGAGGAACCCTATATCTTCTAAGCCTCCAAGTGAACATGTCCTTTTATCCAGAAGGAGATACCATATCTACATTCCATGGCTGTTCTCTATTAAAATGATCATTTCAGACAAAGGGCAGTCAGTGCCTTACTTTAGAGGATATGAAAGAACATGAGAAACTCATGGAGAATACTTTCCCAATGGGAATCATCAGCATTTAGTTATTACTCAGTTTGAGTTTATAGAATATATACATGGTCTAGGAACTGAAACCCAGGAACCAGAAGCCAGCAGCACTTTAGGAGTAGATAGAGGAAGATGGCCCTCTTGGGAAAACTGAAAAGGGGCAGCCAGAGAGGAAGGAGGAAAACCAGAAACCAATGGAGAAATTAATGGTTTCATGAGAAAGAAACAGTCATTAGTGCCAAATGCTATAGAGAAGCCAAAAATGATGTACCAGTTGGTTTTGGCAATTAGAAAATAACTTCAGCAAGTCGGGGTGGAGTCCAGATTGCAGTGAGTTGAGAAACAAAAAAGTGGAGGCAGGAAGAAGAGATGCTACTCCGAAGAAGTTTGACGCACTCAGAGGCAGACATTCTGCCAGGCACGTTAAAGGAAGGATGACCAAACAGGGGTTAGTTTCGTTTTCAAAGGTTTCATTTCCCTTCGTGAAAGAAAACGCACCATGGCTCTCTGTACATGTGGCTGTAAATGTCACCTCTATGGATGCATAACACAACACTCAATCAAGGTAAACATACCTTTCCTATGCCTCAGCATTCAGGTACAGAAGGACAATATGAGGCAAAGTGCAGAAGTCATTCCTCATCATTTGGATACAGTTTAGGTTGTGGGAAGGGCATGGGCTGTCATCTCAAGTTGACTTGTATTCAAGTCAAATACAGATTACATAATTTATTAGCTGTGGGACTGTTAGCCTGAACATAAATTTCTTCATCTCTAAAACAGAGGTAATAATAAATAAATTTGGATGTTGTTAGCATCACGTAAAGCACCTAGCAGTGGACTTGCCACATTAGTACTAATTATTTGTAAAAAGTGGAACCCCTTGCATCACTTTAAGGGCGAGGACTAAGACCTCAACAGAATTAGTTGTAGCAGCTGTTGTAGGGGCAATAGCGACAGTTTGGGACTTGAGATTTAACTCACGCACTGCCATTTTCCCCTGGACAGTACACATGGGAAGGAAAAAATATCCTCACTACTGGCTACATATATATATATATCATTAACACCTCCAGGCAAGCATGTGAACCAGGCCCACAAGACTGGGTTATCAGTAATTTTAGATTTAGCCTTCACAATAAAATTATTATTTCATGTTTTAAACTTAATAGACAAGCTGTAATTTCTTCACTCACCTGAGATACATCATCTTTCACTCAGAGAAGTTATCTGTAGTAATATTGCCAGAAGTGTAATAGTAATGCATGCTATGCTAGTTTTATGAGTTCTTGCAACCTTTTTTTTTCTCTCAGGGAGGCCAGTGGGAGGATTGGGAACCAAATAGACAATTTAGTGGTCTGTGTAGGCACTGGATTCATTTTTTACTATTTAACATATAAAAGTGATTATATTGTTATGGGGCATTTATGACATCTCATTTAAAGAATTGCTGTGAATCCTTTAGAGAGTGTGGATTTGCAACCACCAGCCTGTGTCATGAATGCAACCTCCTGTATGGCACTTAGCAACTAATTAAACTAAAAAAACAAATATGAGGCTTTTACATTTTAATTTAAAAGCTTTTAAATATAATTGCTGTTACAGTGCTACCAAAGAGTGGTACAGCAGTCTTGCATTTTAAACCTTTTAATCTCATTGTCATAATTAATTTTGTAAATAAAAAGATTTGTGCCAGGGGGTAGGAGATATATTTTTTTTTTCCTTAGTATAAATATGGTACTGCTTGTCTTTGTAATTAAATGATATTTTAGAGTGATTTTTCTGTAAGATGAATTATTAATTTACTGATGTCAGTAATTTTGTCCAAATATGATTTAGACTTTAAAAAGTTTAATTTGTTTAACACTCTTACCAGCCATAATTTAAAATCTCTTTTTATTTCTGCCTTATAATTTTTAATGACAATACAATTAGAATTCGATTGGTTTTGAATCTTATGAGTTATTTGTGGATCTTAGTTACTCATCAGTCTGAATTCGGTATTCCTTCAGGCCCCTATTTCACAGAAGAGGAAACATGAGTTAGACATTAGTAGTCATAGTGTCTTCAAAGCCTGGCTGTTTCCTCAGATTATATACGACCTTGAGTTAGTCCCTTGGACTTTGAGCTATGAAAGGGAGATCATGGTTCCATCTCTAACAGAAGTGCTATGGGTAATACTCAGAACCAAGGAATGCTGGAGCAGAATGGAAGCAAAAGGAACACTTAATTTGCACGCCCCCACCTTACAGATGAGTAAACTGGCATCCAGAGGTGATGAATCACCCACGCCCTCAAAGAAATATTTACCAATGAACTTGAGCTCTGAGTCTAGTGCAAATGTCACTATACTAAAGCTATCTAGGTAATGTCTAAGGTTATATTGAAATTATAGCACAGCATCTGTTTGAAGAAAATGGGAGAGTTAATTAAATCATCCAGAATTGTTGTCAACTTCTTTGCTCCAATATTGAATGTTTAAAAACATCAAGTTTTTAATTTATTCTTCATTTGGATATTTGCTGTCACTTGTAATCAGTGTATGGTATATAAAGGGACAAATAATAAAGTGTTCGGTGTACTAACAGTGCAATTAAATCAAGATGATGTCTTTATTGGGTTTTTAAGAATCCCATAAACATGATCGAAGTTTTAAATAAGCTTCTTAAAGTTCATTTCTTAATACTAAGAGTGACTGTTTTTGAAGAAAATGCAAGGCCTCAAGCCTCCCACAAGATATACTGCAAAGATGATTTGAGGCCAATCAAGAGTCGACAAATAATATGTCCCCGGATTCTAGGACAAGTCTTTTCCAATGACTGAGGTTCATATACTTTTCCTGAGAAACTTCAAACGTCAATAAAACTGCATTTACAGTATACATGTTGTCTGTACTATTTAGAAATCACTTATTTTAGCTCAGTGAATGGGGAACAGCAAGTTAAATATTAAACAATATTTAAATTAGAACATAAATATAACTATGCATTATTCAGCACCAAGATAAGCTGATATTCAGATCAGACAGAAGGTCACTGTCCCTTGGTGATCGTCTTCTTAAACTCAGGCAGCACCAGTTCTTTATAATGAAGTCGGCTCTTTGCAGAAGCAATTTGCATCTGGATGGGGAAAAGGCACACATCATTTGTTTTCGGCATAAGCACTGTGTGCTGGTTTGATCCCTTTCAATGTGCCACATGCTGATTAACCATACCGCTTCCACCTATACATAGTCACAGTTGGCTTTTTCTGGGAATTTCCCTCATCAAAGAAACCACAAAGGTGTCTCCCACTTGGCTCCAAAATCATGACCCTTCCACTGTGCCAGTGCAAATAGATCAGGAATTTACTTCCTCTTATCTGACCTCTCACATTCTGCTTTGCCCTCACTTGACTGGGAGGAGGAGCCCTAATGAAAATTAACAGGCAGTCCTCAAGTTGGGCATGTTGACTTTGTAAAGCTGAGGTGGGAACCCAGGAGGTACAGTCTTCATGGCTTGCTGCGCACAGTTTTCAAACATACCCCAGGTTCACAATAGTTCCTCCCAGCGCTGATTGATTTAGTGCCATGCATTTGTTTGCAGCTCTCTGTGCCCTACTTTGTGACAACGCTAGCTGGAATGATTAAGGCAATTGTTGCCAGCCTTTGTGACTTTAGTAGTTAGATTAACTTTAAGACGTGGAATTAAGATATTTCTCTTCAAGGGTGCTTAGATACACGGGTTTAAAAAAAATAAATTATAGGCTGCCGAACTTTTGCTCTGTAGCATGATATTCTCAGTGAATTTGAATATTATAGCCCATGAGTCCCACCCCCAAAATAGCAATAGTTTCAAGAATCTCCAAAACCAGTTGATGTTGTATGACTGGAGTCATGTATTTGGAATTGTTTTTTTTCTCTCTTTCCTCCTACAGGAGCAATTATGTGAATTGCTTGTCCCCGAGGGGTAACATGAGAGGTGAATCACTTCACTCTCTCCTTCTCCCCTACAGAGATGATGAAGTATTTGCCAACTGCTGGCTCTGTTAAAGCCCAGAAACTATGGGGAATTTGCTAGTCTGACTGTATATGTATTACTTCCCGTTAATTTGAATACTTATTGAAAAGATAAAGCCAATAGATAAAGAAGAACTTACATTTATAAAGCATTTTGTTTTCCAGTTTACAAAGGTCTTTCACATTAGCAGCTTTTTTTTTTTTCAACTTACAATGTGGAAGTTGTGGAATAGGTTTATTTATTTATTTATCAGCGAAAAATTGCTTATTGAGCCACTGTGCAAGAAAGTGATAGGGATATCATCAACATCCTTATGGAATTTACAGGCTAGTAGGGGAGAATGGTATTAATCAACAAACTACACTTTAAAAATAACATTATAAACTGTGATTGGAACTGTGAAAGGAAATTGCACATTGTATGGTGAGGGGAATCATATAGAACCTGGGGGAAAGAAATCAAGAAGAGCGAGAATAGAAGATCCAAAGAGATTAAATGCTGGGTACAATGTTCCTATGGACTCCCTTCACTGAGTCACAACCAGACTTCTCGAACATGAAAAGAAAATAGAGAACATGACATTGTGATGGGGTTTCTTTCCTTTATGATAATATTTTTAATTCGTGCAAATTAGTGAAGAAAAAAATATGATCCCAATTCACAAAATAATCTGTAATGATGACTTTGTTGTAATGAACTTGCATCTCAAATTTTCCTTAGAAACTCAGAATAATATCCTTGGTCTGTTTCAGAGAGGTACTTTCATTTGGATTGTGATATAAGCGGAATTCTTGAGGTATTCTGAGGTATTGTGTAGGTGTGTAATAGGCTATACCATCTGGGTTTGTGTAAGTACATTCTATGATGTTTGCACAATGACGAAATCACCTAGTGATGCATTTCTCAGAATGTATCCCCATCGTTAAGCAACACATGACTGTATAATGACATAATGTGTGACTACATTTGGTGATAATGCTGTTGTAGACATTTTTCTGATAGTACTTTTTGTATATTTAGATCAACTCCAAAATACACACTGCAAATTACTGTATACATAACCATTTCAGAGTGGATTTGCAAGTAAAATTTGAGAATTTAAAATTGTCTCACAGTGGAAGCCTGTAGCCTATGCAGTTTCATGATTTGTGCCCCTGATATTGGCAGCCAAGGGATGTGTTGTGTGTGTGTGTGTGTTTACGTTGAAATATTTTTTATCTAAAGCAGAATGAAAGAGGCTGATGAGCAAGGGTATAGGAACTTGACAGACTATATCTAAATCCTGGTCTCATTGTTACTCGCTCTGTGAATCTGGACAAGTTTGTTTATCTCTTTGATTCCACATCTGTAATGGTGTTAGTCATTGGTTATTTCAGTGAATAAATGATAGATGCATGACAGAACTTCGTTTATCCTCTCTTCAATGATTTAAAGATCAAAGGAGAAGGCAATTCTCCAAAATGTATTAGTTTTATAGTAGTCCATTATGAATTTAACACTCATTAATTTATCTATTTTTCACCAAGTCATTGGATGAACTACCCTGGGACTAGTGAGTTGCACAAAATCTTATTACCAAGTGTGGCTTGCTTCTGCTAGGCAAGACTTTAAGAATAAAGTTCTGTGAAAAGATGGACATGAAGACAGTTGGGGAAGGCTGGTTGAGGAAGACATGTGGCCCCTCATCAAGGTCTTCGCTACACCCTCAAAAGTCCTCAGGATATAAGAAAGCAGTTGTTATTTATCTGATCCTTTGCCTCTCTACCTGAGAAAGAACAGAGGTCTATAGAAAGAAGATTAGAGACTTGGAAGGGTATTCTTATGAAGGGCTGAGTCATAAGGGTCATACTTGATTTCATGCTATTTTCTCCCACTGGATCTCCTTTTCACCTGAAGTGAGCCCTATCTCCATTATTAGAGCTGTCTCATTTTGTCTAAGTTGACTAACTGTATCTTTCACTGAAACTAAAGTCACACGTCCATCAACCTTTCCTGTCCAAGGAACTGGATCCTGAGGCCATCCTCATGCTGAATTTTAATCTATTAGAATTCTAATGTCCCCTGATTTTCCTCTACTCTTGATGCTTAGCATGTTGGCCTTTTTAGTCACAGAGTTGAAACGGTATAATGGAAGGGGCATTGGATGACAGCCAGAAGACAATTTTACCAAAATTTCACTATGGGAAAATTATTTTACCTCTCTGAGTCTTGTTTTGTTTGTCTTCAGTTCTAACATGGAGAAAATATTATGTACCTCCTAAGATTATCTTGAGGATTAAATGAGGCAGAGTTTGCGCATGTGTTGGAGCATGATAGATACCCATGAGCATTTAACTGAATCCCGATCTTAAGTGACCTCCTAGGACACAGTCAGACTTTCCCAGGCTGACTACTCTGTGTACTATCATCTTATGAAATTTTGTGTTATTTCCCCTTAAAATCATCATCTTAAAATAACCCTCATTAAATAACATTTTTAAATAACATAAGTAAAAATATTTTAAAAGTCAACTCAGAGGTGGTTTTGCTGCAATTCTTCATCTCCTAAATAACTCTAATTGTTCTTTTTCCCAATCAAATGTCTTTTTTTTAAAGTAGCAAATTTCCAAGGCCATAAATGTTCCATGAACTATCCAATTAATTTTTACCATAACATTTCATGATAAATAAGGAGTTGGTAGAACTTCCCTTAGGTTGTAATCAGAAACACTGAGCTGTCCAGATTTGTAGTGTTAGATTGTTCCTATAGGAAAAATGCTTACTTAAAAACAAGACTATTAAGTAAGAATTTATAATTCACACAAAAGTTGTCATCTTCAAAATAGTTGCTTTATAAAATTTTATCCTTATTTCAAACTATATTGATTTTAGATCTCTTTTGGATTTTTTTTCTTAAAAAAGAAGTTTTTAACCTGCACAAAAAAATCTTAATGCTTTATGGCCACATGCCAGGTTTATTAAAACAAATGTGTAGGTAAATAAACAGTGTTACTCTGGCAAACCTCTTACTGCCATTGACAATCCTTGTTATGAATGATTTTGATTATTCCAAAAGATCAAATTCAATTTCAAAAGACAAAAGTTTGCCAGTATTGACAGAGTCCAGAAGAACGTGTAAGAGACAACACTAAAACAGACATTCTAAAACTATTTTGAGCAATGCCATCATTGGTGGAGTAAGTGCCTAGTTTCCAGATTGGACTACCCTGAAGTGGACAGCACTCATAGGATTGTGTGAATCATGGTATTCTTGTGGCTTTAAAAAAATTAACCCCTCTAACATTACAGCTCATGTAATAGTTGATTTCCAATTTCAAGAAAAACTTCAATCAATCATGTAATTGATCATATTAGAGAACCGAGCTCCATGGAGTCTTGAAGAATGCATCAAGCCTTATACTTGGGAGTGGTCTGAGGTAGGGGTGGGGGACTGGTATTGGAGAGGGCCTCCCAATCAGATTCCACCAAAGCAATTCCTCTTTTGTCTGTTTTACTAATTGGGTTTCAGTAAGAAAATTTAATTATAATATAGAGTTTCATGCTTAAAAAGTTTGAAAATAACTGAATTTTGTCATTACCCCCTTTAAAGAGTTCCAAACATCATTGAATGTCTGAATGAGAATCTTTACAGAGATCACCTTAAATAGGCCATTTGTCCTTCACATGGAAGACAAATGAGAATCATTTCATATTCCAAAATAAACACAATGTAATAACAACAGATAAATCTCTCTACTTATTTATTAGCATCTCAATGAGTTGGGATAGGGTAGTCAGTCCTACCTCACTTTCAGTTTGACTACTAAGCATTGTTGATAGACTGGTAATCAAGTGACGAATGACCACTGACTAAATACAAATAGTAATAATGGCTTTGTATTGGGCTCATAATACGAGATCTTTTAGATAATCTTCACTCCTCATTGCAGATATGATATTGGTGTAGTAGCTTTTCATATTTTGTTTTGGTGTTTTGGCTTTTAGTCATCTTTGTCAGAAAATGGAGAAACTTTATCTTACAGCAATTGTTTGTCAACAGTAAAAGCCGCAGTTTCTAGGGCTACCATGTGTGAAATGCTGACTCCATCTGATCCTGGTCTTTGCTCAATCCACTTATAGGAAAATCCAACATAATGCGCATAATGGCTGCAGTGTATTTGGTGTCTGCAGCAAAGAGAAAGTCAGGGTTTATTTGTTCAGTGTTGGCTTTATTGCCTCAGAAATGGAAAGCTACTTGGTTATCATCAGAATCCATCTTACACAAGTAGCCCCAGTTCAGTCTCCTCCCTCTTGTCCCCCTCATACTCCTTTCTGAGTGAGTGTGTCTTTTTAACACTAAAATGAAAGGCATGGGGGCAATAAGGCATATGTATTCTCATCCAGTTGGCAGTGCCTTAGACATTATTGTAGCTTAGTGGAAAGGATGAAGGATTTGGAGGGAGAAAGATCTGGGTTCAAATCTTAACCATCTATCTTGTAGAGTTAGCGTGAAGAATAAATACCGTAAAGTCCAGACAAAAGTTAATGACTGCTGGTATTATTATTTTGTTACAATAAATATCCTATAAATCACTCAGGGGCATGGCACAGTATATATGAAATACCTAAGTACACCTGCCAGTATTTGTATGTATCTGCTTTTACATAGGCTATTTTAACGTCACACTGACAAAACCTAAGATCCCCAGTAGTTATTCTAGTGAGCAGAAAAGTTTAGTTTTTCTTCTTTTTAGTACTATTTTTTCTTTCTTCTTTTTAAGTGTCTATTTTTCTACTTCTGACTTGTACAGAAAGTGCTTTTAGAGAAAGGAGGAGGGTAGAATGGTGATTATGAAGCGCCAATGCCAGAATAATTTCTGTCTCACAGCATTTTTAGTCCTGTTTTTGCCTGAACCAACAGATTACTTAACAAAGTTTTTCATGAAATCTCAATTGATAGCCACCATTTCCCTAATTTGACAGTTTCAAAAGTTTTCTTGTTCTAACGTTCCCAACAACTCTGCGTTCATCAATAAATGCAAACAGACCTGAACGCACAATGTCATCTTATTGGGTTTATTTAATGCAAATATAAATCCATTTGTAAATAAATTATGTCTAAATCTAGACCCCATATCAGTCTGGTCTTATAAAGATTAACAATGTGAGATGTATTTCTAACATTTTGTGTTTATCTGACATTCTGAAGATACAACCCAGAGCTGAAACAGAAAAACATTTCATCACCTTAGCTGGGTGGTTTCTTTTCCCTACCCTGTGATGCTCAATTTTAAGGCTCGTTTTATAAGTTCTATTTGGACACTATGTTAACCCTCAGGCCACAGAGTATTGGCAAACAGTTGATTTCGTTTTTCCCATTGGCATAGCTGTCGTTCAGAGCAGCATGCCCTCCCTTTCTTTTGTTTAAATTGGCTGCAGTGTTTCTTGCTTAAGGGATTTACCAGAATGTGGCCATACCTGGGACGGAGCGAAAATCAGGACGAAGAACTGGGAATGGGAAGCCTACAAACTGACCACTGGCTGGGTAACATCATTCCTTCAAGTATTCAGAAAAACACATGCACACCACGGGCCCTGACTTTCAGAGGTGGAGAATGAACTGAACATATGGTAAAGCTAAAAATTAATATTAATAAATGGAAAAGCTATTTCCCCAACAGACATTTCATTTTAAGATTGTCCTCTACTGGAATGATTTATTTGACTCTCTAATCTACTTGAAATGGGCAACAGGCTGAAAATGGTAAAGAACACTCAAAGCAGAAGCAAGAAAGCAATGACTATTGTATCTAAGAAGTATATAGAGCCAAATTCTTTTTCCAAGGATATTTACACAGTTTGCTAAAGAAACTTTATTTCCTTCTATTCTAAGCCTCAAATTAAATAACATATAAGAAAAATGCTTAGTAATATGAGGCATCATTATCAGTTATTTATGCCTTTATTTGCACAATTATTAAGCTGAAATGAACTTGAGATGAAAAGGGAAATGGACCTGAACCATGGCAATTCTGTGTGTCTCTAAAGGGGTTTTATAAGAGGCTGTATCAAATGCAAGACTTGTAAATTTAACAATAAGTGCTATAAGTAGACCAATTTAGACTCTTTTCTGTATCTAGATGACATCTTATAATGGTACGAATCTTAAAGAAGCGATGGAACCATTGATGTAGTGATTGTTAAGATATGTAATTTCAGCCTTTACTGAATCCGTCGAACATTTCTCTCCCTCCTTAACTTTCCACTTGTCTCCCTCATATCGTTATAAACAAAGATTTCAAACAGGGTAAACAATTGTCCTTTCATAACTTTTTTCTTGTTGTCCTAGGGTTTTTTACTTGATAGTCTATTGGCTAGTAGCTGAAACTGATTAACTGATATGGCAATAAAAGTGTAGATGCAAGCGGGCTCTGATCGTTACTCATTGAAGATAATTGTGTAACTGTAACACTGGTGGTAAATATCGGCCATAAACTTAAGCTACTACTAATTAATTTATTCAAAAAACGTTTATTTGCACCTAATGAGCTAGGCCAGCATTACTCAGAGTGTGATCCAGCAGCCCTCAGGATTCACTGAAATCCTTTTAGGGGATCTGTGAGGTCAAAATTACCAGCATAATAAAACTAAGAACAATGTTCATTTTTTATTCTCATTCTCCCACAACTGTATAGTGGATTTTTCCAGAGGCTATGTAAGATTTAATGGCATCGTCTTTCTGATGCCTAATGCTATGTGTGCTTGTGGATTCTTACGTCTAAAATTTTCTGTTTTAAAGTTGAGTACAGTGCAGTAAATAATTATCAATAAATATAACCAACATAAACAGAATCTCTTTGGGGATCCATTTAAAACATGTAAAAGGGTTCTGAAATCAAGTACTTTGAAAACTTTTGTGCTAGGCAACATACTAGTAAAAAAAAAAATAGTACAAAATGGGTAAGATGTAGATGATACCTGCGTTTCTTCTTAGTGTTTTTCTTTTTTTTTTTTTTTTGAGGAAGATGAGCCCTGAGCTAACTACTGCCAATCCTCCTCTGTTTGCTGAGGAAGACAGGCCCTGAGCTAACATCCATGCCCATCGTCCTCTATTTTATATGTGGGACGCCTACCACAGCATGGCCTTTTTGCCAAGCGGAGCCATGTCCGCCCCCAGGATCCGAACTGGCGAAACCTGGGCCACAGAGAAGCGGAACGTGCAAACTTAACCACTGCGCCACCAGGCCAGCCCCCTCTTAGTGTTTTTCAAAGCGGTAGCTGAGACAGGAAAAATTCTTCCTGAATCTGTCATTTCCAGTCACCCATTCAGTCCATTGCTCATCATTTGCATTTGACTGCTGGGTTTTTAGAGCTAAATTCTGTCTGTACTGAGTGCTTTAGAATAAGTAGTTCTGTATAAACCCAAGTGCTGGCCTCATGAAGGATTCTGCCAAATTTGTACCTTTCAAGATCTACATGTGAAGACGAAGTGTCCACGTTTGTGTTTATCAGAATACACTACCTAGTAGTGGTAACAGTTGACCAGTTGGAGATTGCGAGATAAATATTTTTATTCTTTTAGCATGTACTCTGTTAGAAAACCAGCAGAGGAATCAAGACAATATACAAATTACCATTTAGAAGCATGTATTTATGTAACATGGTTACGGAATTCAAAACTGGGTATTTCGGAAGAAAGCGGATAAAAATAAAGTCCCTGCAGTGGGGTTATGTTTTTTATTGATAAGCATTGGAAGTTTTTTATAGATTTTATAAATGGAACTTAAATCTTTTATTTAAGGGCTCAGTTACGTCTTGCTTTTAACAAGCATTTCTCAGAGGTCTAGTGTATATGTTGGGCATTTGAATACACAGATAAATATGTTCCTCAGGGAGCTCACAATTTACAACCCCAAATGCAGAGTGTTGGAGAAGCAGAGATGAGAGAACCTAACTCTGCCCAGCATCACTAAAGAAAGCTTCACAGAGAATGTGTAGTAGGTGTGGAAGATGAGAACAGTATTCCAGATTATAGGGAATATCGTGCATGAAGTCATAGATGTGTTAAAATTCTTGGTATGTACAGGGACCAGCAAGAACCTTTGTGATTATGGAAGTTATGGAGGTAGCGGAAAGAAACAGTTTACAAATTTAGATTGGGATCAGATTGTGAAGAGATTTGTAAGCCATTTTAAATAGCTTGAATTCTATTTAATCATTCACAAGAATTGCAGACCTAAGAATCTACATGGGCCAGGCAAATAAAGTGATAGTAGGGTAGGATGTCAGCTCCTCCTGTTTTGTCTTCTAATTTTGAAACACGTAGCTTTCTTTGTCTTTATTACAATGATGTGCTGGAGCCAGTATGAGAGAGAATTGTTAGCATCTCTTCTCAACTTTGAATTCAGTGATTTCATATTGACAGCTTCAAATCTGGCACGCTGGAAGTATTTACACCATGGAAATTGGCAGATGTGACAGATCAGAGTATTTTCTTTTCCCGTTTTTTGTTGTTTTATACTGGTTACCAGTACACCACTGTTTTCCCACTTGATGAATGTACAGGGGGATACTTCTCTACCTTCCTAAAATTGAATAAACAGCCTAATAAGTGGCAACTGACAATCACAAACTTGGGAGGACCACATGGACTGTGGTGAACAGCAGTGTGAATGCCCTACCTTAAAAGAGGACAGCGGTGTCTCAGCTCTAGTCTAGGTAGGGAAAAGGGCCCAGTAGCTCCAGGCATCTCTATTTAACAGGAGAAGGCAAAAATCCGTATATAATTGAGGTAAAATCTCCTGGATTTTCAATATTAGAGACTAATTCAGTAACAATAATAATAATTACCCATAAGCTAAATTATACTCTGCCTTTGCTGGAGGTCATGAGAAACCATTGAAGGTTTTTAAATAGAGTGACAACTTGATGGGTTTTCATTTCAGATAAGCAAGTCTGGAGGAAGTGTGGAGGACAGATTGAAAAGAACAGAGGCTAGCAGCAGGAACTTCAGTTACGGGGATGGTGAAGACTGATTCTATGGCATTGATGAGAATCATCTTGAGGGCAAAGTCAAGGATTTCATTTCTACATAAACCAGTTACACTGTCATTTTCCAGCAATGGCCTGTGCATTGTATCTTGGCAAGCTTTTCCCACGGGTACACTGGGATTTAGTCGACAGAGTGAGTGAGGACCAGTGTTCTCATCTGCAGAGACAACGCTCACAACAGTCACTCAAATGTGGCGGGTCAGTAGATATATCTTTATAAAGGGCAGCATTAATATTGATTCCATTGCTCGGGTACCTTTGGAAACAGCAAAGCAGATGCTAGCATGAGAGATGTTACCTCGATCAAGTTCATTGACTTATTTGTTTTTCAGATTTAAACCCGGATATTGGCAGATGAGTTTATCTGTGTTGCATACCTGATGGCTGTATTCCAACAGAATGAAAAATATAAAACAAAACAACAGTGCTTTTGAGTACTGTGCAAAGTCAATGCAAATGGGGCCTTGGCAAGGATTTCCTCAGAAAGCTGCCCAAATTCCCCTTCATTTCTTCCTTCCTTACTGGTATGGGTAAATAAAATAGTTATGATTTGGTAATAAAATCTCCCAAATACTAAGCCCTTTCATATGCCCACAAGGTGTGGGAATCTTCAGAAGGACTGAAAATACCAGAAGTTAGCCAAGGCCTTTAAATGGGATTGTGCCACTCATGAGTTCTCTCTTGATCTTGTTCTCAGTCTCCAAGAAGCCTAGATCATTATTTGATTGGAACAGCACAGTCAAGGACATACACAGTCTTGTGTTGAATTTTCCCTTTGGGAAAGTATCCAGACTGTGTCCTAGCAAAGAAAATCTTTGTATTGAAAATCATTTGATGTTGTGTTTTTGAATTCATAATAACCGGATTCTGTTGACTATGTAGTCAATTTTATTAGCCATATTGGTTTTTGTAATTATAAATATATATATATATATATATATAGCACCTGCATTTACCACTGGTAATCTTCTTTGCCATTACTGTTAATCCCTGACCTGGTCCTAACTCTTCCTCAGCTGAACACAGTAGCCTAATACCAACTGTAGGACACCTCACAGGTCTCTAGACCCAGTCTCTACCTGCCTTTCAGGCTCTCAGGCACTTATTTTCATACCTTAGTTTTCTGCTATGTAAAACGGGATAATAGAGTAGCTACCTGTATACCTATATGCTGCTGTTGTGAGAATTAACTAAGAAAATGCATGTAAAATGCTTGACAGAGTATCTGGTACATAGAAAATATTCTACAAATGTTTACTATTTCAGGATTCAGTGAAAGCACCATACTTATGATTGCCATTTTGGTATAAAGCATATATATAGGATAAGATCTGGAAGGATCCTAGATGCAGAGCTTCCATGCCCTCTCCCTGTGAAGTCAGGATGTGTCACCCTCCCAGCACATCAGTGTGATCACCAGCCAGGAAGTTCTTCCAAGTCCTCAGTGTCCAGCGTTTTCATTGGACTTTTATTACATAGGCAAGACTGATTAAATCATTAGCCATGGGATTGAAATCAATCTCTAGCCCCTCTTACCTCCTTGGAGATCAGAGATCAGTGGGGCCCAAAGTCCCAACCCTCTAATCACATGGTTAGTCTTTCTGGTAACTAGCCCCCATCCTGAAGCTATTTAGGGACCACCAAGAGTCACCTCATTAGTATAACAAAGGCACTTCTATCACTTAGGAAATTCCAAGAGTTTCTGAAGCTCGGTGCCAGGAACCAGGGACAAAGACCAGATATACTCTTTATCATACCAGAGAGAATATTTAAATTTTACTATTCATTGTGTCTTCAGGCTAAATAAAAACACCAGTCACCCACTATGGAGGGCAAGCAATACCTTGATTCTCTTGTAGCTTTAGGCGAGTTCCCAGTCTCCAAATGTTTATCTTTATCTGCCTCAAGAGTATTAAACTCAGGGGCCAGCCCCACGACTAAGTGGTTAAGTTCGCGCTCTCTGCTTCAGCAGCGCAGGGTTTCGCCAGTTCAGATCCTGGGCGCAGACCTAGCACAGCTCGTCAAGCCATGCTGCGGCAACATCCCACATAGTACAATGGGAAGGACCTACAAGTAGAATATACAACTATGTAGTGGGGGGCTTTGGGGAGAAGAAGAAGGAAATAAAAAGATTAGCAAAATGTATCAAAAGCAGTCCTAAGAGGGAAATTCATTGCAATACAGGCTCACCTCACTAAACAAGAAAAAGCTCACATAAGCAACCTCAAACAACACCTAACAGAACTAGAAAAAGAAGAACAAACAAAGCCCAGAGTCAGCAGAAGGAGGGAAATAATCAAAATAAGAGCAGAAATAAATGATATTGAAACAAAAAAGACAGTAGAAAGGATCAATGAAACAAAGAGTTGGTTCTTTGAAAAAATTAACAAAATCGACAAACCTTTAGCCAGACTCACCAAGAAAAGAAGAGAGAAATCTCAAATAAATAAAATTAGGAATGAGAGAGGAGAAATCACAACAGACACCAATGAAATACAAGGGATCATAAGAGAATACTATGAAAAACTATATGCCAACAAATTGAACAACCTAGAAGAAATGGACAACTTCCTAGACTCCTACAACCTCCCCAAACTGAATCAGGAAGAAATGGAGAATCTGAATAGGCCAATCACAAGTAAGGAAATAGAAACGGTAATCAAAAACCTCCCCAAAAATAAGAGTCCAGGACCAGACGGCTTCTCTGGAGAATTCTACCAAACATTCAAAGAAGACTTAATACCTATTCTTCTCAAACTATTCCAGAAAATTGAGGAAGATGGAGTACTCCCTAACACATTCTATGAAGCCAACATCACTCTGATCCCCAAACCTGACACGGACAACACAAAGAAGGAGAACTACAGGCAGATATCACTGATGAACATAGATGCAAAAATCCTCAACAAAATTCTGGCAAACTGAATACAGCAATACATCAAAAAGATTACACACCATGATCAAGTGGGATTTATACCAGGGACACAGGGATGGTTCAACATCCGCAAGTCAATCAACGTGATACACTACATCAACAAAATGAAAAACAAAAACCACATGATCATCTCAATAGATGCAGAGAAAGCATTCGACAAGATCCAACACCCATTTATGATAAAAACCCTCAATAAAATGGGTATAGAAGGAAAGTACCTCAACATAATAAAGGCCATATATGACAAACCCACAGCCAACATCATACTCAATGGACAAAAACTGAAAGCCATCCCTCTGAGGACAGGAACAAGACAAGGGTGCCCACTTTCACCACTCCTATTCAACATAGTACTGGAGGTGTTGGCCAGAGCAATTCGTCAGGAAAAAGAAATAAAAGGAATCCAAATAGGTAATGAAGAAGTAAAACTCTCGCTGTTTGCAGACGACATGATCTTATATATAGAAAACCCCAAAGAATCCATAGAAAAACTATTAGAAATAATCAACAACTACATCAAAGTAGCAGGGTATAAAATCAACATACATAAATCGGTAGCATTTCTACACACTAACAATGAACTAACAGAAAAAGAACTCAAGAACTCAATCCCATTCACAATCACAGCGAAAAGAATAAAATACCTTGGGATAAACTTAATCAAGGAAGTGAAGGATCTATACAATGAAAACTACAAGACTTTCTTGAAAGAAATTGACGATGACATAAAGAGATGGAAAGACATTCCATGCACATTGATTGGAAGAATAAACATAGTTAAAATGTCCATACTACCTAAAGCAATCTACAGATTCAATGCTATCCCAATCAGAATCCCAAGAACATTCTTTACAGAAATTGAACAAAGAATCCTAAAATTCATATGGGGCAACAAAAGACTGCGAATTGCTAAAGCAATCCTGAGCAAGAAAAACAAAGCCGGCGGAATCACAATCCCCGATTTCAAAACATACTACAAAGCTACAGTGATCAAAACAGCATGGTACTGGTACAAAAACAGGTCCACAGATCAATGGAACAGAATTGAAAGCCCAGAGATAAAACCACACATCTATGGACAGCTAATCTTCGACAAAGGAGCAGAGGGCCTACAATGGAGAAAAGAAAGTCTCTTCAACAAATGGTGCTGGGAAAACTGGACAGCCACATGCAAAAGATTGAAAATTGACCATTCTTTTTCACCACACACCAAAATAAACTCAAAATGGATCAAAGACCTAAAGATTAGGCCTGAAACAATAAGTCTTCTAGAAGAGAATATAGGCAGTACACTCTTTGACATCAGTTTCAAAAGAATCTTTTCGGACACTATAACTCCTCAGATGAGGGAAACAATAGAAAGAATAAACAAATGGGACTTCATCAGACTAAAGAGCTTCTTCAAGGCAAGGGAAAACAGGATTGAAACAAAAAAAGAGCTCACTAATTGGGAAAAAATATTAACAAGCCACTTATCCGACAATGGGTTAATCTCCATAATATACAAAGAACTCACACGGCTTAACAACAAAAAAACAAACAACCCAATCAAAAAATGGGCAGAGGACATGAACAGACATTTCTCAAAAGAAGATATAAATATGGCCAATAGACACATGAAAAGATGTTCATCATCACTAATCATCAGGGAAATGCAAATCAAAACTACACTAAGATATCACCTTACACCCGTTAGATTGGCAAAAACATCCAAAACCAAGAGCAACAAATGTTGGAGAGGTTGTGGAGAAAAAGGAACCCTCATACACTGTTGGTGGGAATGCAAACTGGTACAGCCACTATGGAAAACAGTATGGAGATTTCTCGAAAAGTTAAAAATAGAAATACCCTATGACCCAGCCATCCCATTACTGGGTATCTATCCTAAGAACCTGAAATCAGAAATCCCAAGAGTCCCTTGCACCCCTATGTTCATTGCAGCATTATTCACAATAGCCAAGACATGGAACCAACCTACATGCCCAGAAACTGATGATTAGATAAAGAAGATATGGTATATATACACAATGGAATACTACTCAGCCATAAAAAAAGACAAAATTGGCCCATTTGCAGCAAAGTGGATGGACCTCAAGGGTATTATGTTAAGCGAAATAAGCCAGTCAGAGAAAGACGAACTCTATATGACTCCACTCATAGGTGGAAGTTAACATATTGACAAGGAGATCTGATCGGTGGTTACCAGGGAAAAGGGGGGGTGGGGGGAGGGCACAAAGGGGGAAGTGGTGTACCCACAACATGACTAATAAAAATGTACAACTGAAATCTCACAAGGTTGTAATCTATCACAACACTAATAAAAATTAAAACTAGGAAAAAAAAAAAGATTAGCAAAAGACGTTACCTCAGGGCCAATCTTAAAAAAAAAAAGAAAAAAGATCATTAAATTCAGTTTTCCAGGAGCCTGACCATCAGTCCCCAAATTCTTGTTCACTGGTTCTTCTATGCGGTCTATTACATTCTCTTGAGGGAAACATGGTGGACTGTTTCGATAGCTCATGGCTCTCCAGACACATGCAGGTTAAGATCCTTTTCGGGAAGTTTGCTACATGGGCAGGACTTCTATTTAAAGCAGGTCACCTCAATTCCCCTTATGCCAAGCCCTCAGGCAGAACTTCTAGATAGGACGCTGTTGTTTAGAGGTATAAGCGGGCCACTAGACACATGTCAAGATGCCTGCCAGGGAAACCTGACTCAAATCTCAGGGCTTAGGTGGAATGCTACATACCAATAAGTTTGTCCACTTACATTGTTACAGGATTCACAGACCGCCCTTGATCACCCTTCAAAATGTATGTTGTCATTTCTCCCACAGAAGTAGAAAAAATAAATCCATTTGCAATTTCGAATATCATGTGCTTATTTCACTGATCCATGAAAAACTGGTCACACTTTTAGAAAATCAGCATCCCCCCCAAATTTTTATTTCTTTGGAATTTGGGATCCAGTCACAGGTTCTTCTTATTCATTTGTACCAATTCATATCTAGTGACAGGTCTGAATTTCCCAAGGACATCAGATGACATTTGCTAAATAAACAATATTCTCTAACTCCAGAAGAATCGTAGCCTCACTTGTTTGATCACTTAACTTGGGAAACACTTTGCTTACTCTGCCCTTCCATAAGATCAGGTTGACATATGGATGCTTAATCAAGTATTTAAAGCAAGCATAAATAACAGACATTACATGTGTAATACCCATAAACTTTCAGCCTTGTTTTTCAAGTTTCTTAAACCAGAATATCTAATAAAGGTCATTTAGGACGTATGTTAAATTTTAACACTTTAGCCTTAGTTCTTGATATGGTTTTGGGAAATTGTACAAAAGGCGTTATGTAACTCCGTGGAGTTGTAAGCAGATGTCTTATGTATTTACATAGTTCTATTGTATATTCATGTAACTCTAGCATTAAATGCAATTTCCCTGCAAAATTTCACAAACATTTGTGCAATTCTTTTCTTTCTGTTTTTTCTTCATGATTCTTAAAAGGCGAGAAATTTCACTGGCTAAAGAAAACCTGGATTTTCAGCACTGAGGTTATAGTCGTGTAGCACCAAACAAAAATGCAGATATAAAAAAATATTAGGAAGGAACACTTAAAAATTCCTAAAGTGGCTAAATCATAGAACTAGAAAATCCTAGAGTTGGAAAATACAGGAATTTCCTCTATAACAAGATCAAACCAATCTCAAGCTTTTAATTGCCTCTGACAAGAAGGATGCCAACTGAATAAATTGGAATATATTTTGTATCTCTTTTAAGGTAGAACTTGATTATTAATTTTACTTTTGCCCAGTTGATGAGGCTCTTGTTCCTAGACTATAATATTTTCATTGAAGCATTTTTAAAAATAACTATTGCTGGTTAGAAAAACGGTCTTGTTCTATCTGTTTTCTTGCATTTAAGGTGGCTGCCTTTATCAAATATGGCTGTGGTGAGTTTTGAAACTAAAATTTTAAAGAAAAATGATACTTATAAATCACTCACTATTTATTGCTATGTGGAAGGAATGAAATGTGCAAAAAATTTTAAAATCTGATATGTTTAGGACATAGCATGAATTCAAAATAAAGGCAATAGATGAATCCAATGTTAAGAATAAAGTAGTACTTTTATCAATATTGTTACTTATATATACATTTTAAGAAACACTAGCAAAAAATGTTGCATATATAGGACAGACATATCTAATATTAAAACACGAACGCAGAGATTTGGAAAGCTCTGCACGCTGATTTGCATTTGTGTAGCTTAAAACTATAGAGAAAGAAAAGTGCTCCCTTTAAGCACCTCAGTTTAATTTCACTCCATTTCATTTCATACATAATTATTTTATTTTATTATGTGCTTAGCATGTTGTTAGTTGCTGTGGAAATTAAAATGAAACTCCAAGGCTAGACATTAGCAATTATTGACTATATACTACAAACCATGCTCTGCTAGGTGCATCGCATAAATGTCTTATTATTCCCACGTTAGGCAATTGAGAACCAGGGAGATTAAGGCATATGATTGGGGCACATAGTTGTAAGAAACTCAAGTCTGTTTCGAACTCAAGTCTGTCGTATTTCAAAGTCCTCTTTGCACATTGTTGTGTAAGACACTGTCCCTGTTCAAAAGAGGCTCCAAGTCCTGTTGGTGACATCGCAGTCACACATGAAGCCATTAGAGTTGCATTCAGATCAGGTGCCAATTTGAATGGTATTGATGAGCATGCTAGTTCGTCGAAGAGAGGATTCTTCAATGAAGAATTTTCATATTTAACTTCCACTTACGTCTCAAATTCTCTTTTAAAAATCATATGCTCTTTACAGCTTATTTTTGATTAAAATTCTCAGTGTAGAATATTTGACACTGCAGAATGGCACAAACCCATTTTGTGGTTATCTTATAGTCTTCTGATTTTATTTCCATCTGAGAATGTATATGGAACACTCCGAGCATCTTATCCACCAGAAGTTTTGCGGGGAGAAAGCAGTCATAACAACAGAAGAATTGCATTTATCCAGGCAACAAGGATTCCTAGAGCTAGAGGCCCTTCTTAGGGTCACATGGAAAGCTTGGAGGATGAGAGGAAATTATGAAAGTTACTTCTGGTCAGGAGGTCAAGTGGCAAGGTTATGGTGAGGAGAAGATAGTGAACAGGGAAGGAAGATGGGACGGAGAGTTCGTGGGTGTGGAGAGAGGGAGAGCCTAGATTTAGCTCCTACCCTGACTGGGGAGCTCTGGGCAAAGGGAGAGATGTCTAAAGAGGAATGTTAGTAAACTGTGCTGTGCTGTGAGTGTGCGGCACATCTGTGTTAGTCAGTGTCCTCCAGAGAAATAGAACCATTAGGATATGTGTGTATGTGTGTATGACAGAAAGATTTCTTTTAAGGAATTGGCTAGCACAAAGTTAGGGCTGGCATCTGAAACCTGCAGAGCAGGCTGGCAGACTGGAGATTCAGGGAAGAGCTGATGATGCAGCCTTGAGCCCAATGGCAATCTGGAGGCCAAATTCCTTCTTTCTCCGAGAACCTCAGTCTTTTTCTCTTAAGGCCTTCAACACATTGGGTGAGGCTCACCCACATTATGGAGGGTAATTTGCTTTACTCAAAGTCTATTGATGTAAATGTTAATCTCTTCTTAAAATATACCTTCACAGACACATCCAGACTGGTATTTGACCAAACATCTAGGTCCCGTGACCTAGTCAAGTTGACACACAAAATTAACCATCTAACATCTTTCAGATATTCCTTGAATGAAAGTTCCTTTGCAACTTGATCCATATCAGTACTGTTCTAGGTGCTGACAATAAGGAAATGTGTAAGAGAGATGAGGCTCTGTTTTGAAGGTGCTTACATTCTCAAAAAAAAAGTTACATAAATAAGCCAGATTTCAGACTGAGAGAAGGACGATGAAGGAAATAAACAAGGCAAGGTGACAGTTTATGGCCATGCTTGTAAGGGGCTGTAACCTTAGTCACTTATTTGATTGTGACCCACAAGTCATGCATTTTATAATCCAGTCCAGTAGTACACTGATAGTTTCCTGAAGCAAAAGTGTCATTAAACTCTTTCTCTTCTGTGAGTGTGTGTGAGCACGCACGTGTATTTAACACATTCTGATTATGACACTAATTGATTTCACCCCCGCATGGGTCAGCATACTCAGTGCTTTATCTGGAGTGGTCAGAGGTCTCTAAAGAGGTGACATCTGAAGTGAGATGTAAGCCTAAGGAGGCAACCTGAGCAGGACAGCCAGGGTGGCTGGAGTTTATTGACAGGAAGAGAAGCCAGCGAGGTGAGGTTGGGGCTGGGCCGGGGCCAGATCACGAAGATTCATTTTTATTCTGAGTACAATGAGAAGCAATGATATGCTGTTGAAAGGTTTTATATAGGTAAGTGACAGCATTTAATTTGCTTTTGTAAATAACTGCTCTGGCTGCTGTGTGGAGAAGGGATCGCAGCAGGTCAAGAACAGAAGCTGAGGGTTATGGTGGAGGTGACGATGGGAAGTGAACAAATGCAAATGTCATGGTAAACGCAATGGCTCCAAATGAGAGACTTTGGGAAGAAGAAGAAAAAAAGAGATGTTCGAGATGTTGGATTCTATCTAGTCAATTCAATTATCTCATTTGTTGCAAGCGCCAGTCAACGTTAAGATATTAATGAGCTACTCTTCAAAGACTCTTCTTCTCCCCTCAAACCCCAAACCCTAATTCATAAAAGAAAAGACCTAAATACCTTTATTTTAAAATAAAGTAAACTAAGGATTTTAAGGCTAATTCAAACTAGCAGGCGAGGGGAAATATTTGGATGGGCAGATATTTCGGGACTTCTCAACTGTCAAATCAATGACGCTGCACACTCAATATATAGAATGCTGGCATTGCTGATAATGTTTCATTGAAGAAATGGGAAAAGTAACTTTACTTTCTATAAATAATTTTGACTGTTTTCTCTTTGGGAGGTCTCACTTTTCTTCTGTTCTCTTGAAAACATTACATGAGATCAGTTTCTCAATGTCAGTGGAGAGATACAATGCCCAGTGTAAGATCATTCTTGTGTTGAAATAGTTACCCAGTAAGAACCATTTCTGCTCACAAGATCATTGAGCTAGTGTTTATTAAAGATGACTGGATGTGTATGTCTGCAGGTGCATAGACATTGAATTGGGAAATGAGAGAGAAATTTGAGTTTCCCCAAATACTGTGAAATGAGCTTTTCTTTTTGTTTAAAAGGCCAAGTGTAAAATAATTTAGAAAATGTAAAATGTAAGGTTCTCTATAATTAATTCGTCTCCCCAGTCCACTGCCTCCCATCACTGAAACAGCCTCCTAGTTGGCTTCCCCATCTTAGGCGTCTCTGGATCCCTTCTTTGCACTGCTGTTAAGGTTCTCTACCAAGAAAACAAAATACCGGGTCCTTGCCTTCACCATCAATTTCAAACATCTTAGAAAAAGAAGAGAACCAATGTCTATTAAACACTGAATGTTGGACAGGCTTAGCCCTAACTGGTTTATATGCTTTATTGGCCCTTCAAAATGAACCCTGAATCCCATCTCCCAAGACTATTTTACACACTCTAACCTCCAGTCTCTAATTACAGGATATAATCACACCGCATTGACAGTTACATCTTTCCAGATCAAAAGAATTGGAGCTCTTTAAGTAAGAGGATGATGTTTTGCTTGTTTTTGTTTTCCACTGAGCTTAGCACAGTGCCTGGGAGATAGTTGGAACTCAAAAAACAATAGGAGTTTATGTTATATTTTATAGACTCCTCCTCATGTCTTAAAAATGTCCCTTCTAGAAGCTGCACAAGTATAGTTGCTAAGCCGTTGACCACTGCTTGGTGTTCTAGATGTGTGTTCTTCAGCTTACTAGCTGTGGGAATATAAACAAGTGTCCTTAAATCAAGTAACTGGCCCAAATTTTGTGCCTTAGTTTCTGCATCAGTGAAATGGGTAGCCATCATGATAAACGTTCAGAGTTCTCACAAATATTAAATGAGATAATGTATGTACAGCATCCGCGACAGTGCCCAGTCCATATCAATATGCTAAATACAGGTAGATAATATTGTGATTGCTACTTTTTAAAGAATTAATCAATATTCTAGTGGTTCATAAATTTATTGCAGGCACAAAGACATTCAAAACTTTCTTTAAAAAATATTAGAGGATAGCCACAATTAGTATCCATGAATAAATTCAAAGTCTGAAAGAAATTAGATTGGGCTTTAGAAAAATCAGGGGGTTAAAAAAGCAAATAATATTTTAACCTTAATCTGCAAACGAAGTAGAATCCAGCCATTACTGTTCATGGCCATTGCATTGGAAAAGCTGGAACAATTTTTTCTAACAGATAGATTTTTCTAAATTTATATGTAAGGTTGCCTCTGAGATCACATTATTTTAATGGTTGTCATTATTATTATCCACTTAAATACAGAGGAATTTAGTTTGAAGAGAAACTATAACCTTTCTTTATTTTAATTCACATTCTGTACAGGAAAACCATGACTCGTAGGTTCAAAGGAGAAAGCCTTTAAAAGGGCTTGTAAAAGGCCTCATAGGCTTCTTGGACATCAAATAGCTCAGCAAAACAGCATTATGATGATTTAAATGTAAATGAATTAGAAACATATGGATCACATTCCCTTGGAAATACACATGGGTTTGGAAATTAAGGGGGAACTGCCTGACAAAATGCACTGCACTTCGCTTAGCACAAAATGTTTGAATAATGGGTTGAATGTTTTGCCAAATCCTGAAGGCCACGAGTTTGTCCTATGGGTATTTTCACAAACCCTGTGGGTCTTGAGGTTCCTCGGCTTTGAGAATTGTCTTACCCGTCAAGGCCAACTCCCGCTGCCCTTGCTCCTGTCACCCTCTCCTCATCATGCACATGAATGTGAAGTTATCAAAGAGAAACCAACTTGGGGAGAATGGAAGGAATGGGGTGTGGGGAAGGCTGTTGTTGGATTTTCTCTCTTCCTCTTTTTCTTTTCTGGTTCTCTCTTTTTTTCTCTAGCGCTTTTCTTTTACTCTTTTCATCCTTCAATTCTTTCCTGTTTTGTTATCTTTTTTCCCCCGACCCCACCTTTTTGCTTACTCTCTTAAGCAGGAGAATGGATAAAAATAGGATGCTTATAAGAGAAAGCTTGTGGGAGGATGGAGGGATGAATTAGGCATTGTCTTACAATTTCTTTTCTTCAGAATTATCCACTGTAATTTCCATCAGAGAGCAGAAAAGTTTGAAAGGCTTCCTCAGTCGATCATTTAGTTTTTCCCACGGCATAGGCGGACATGTTTGGGCTTATTATGTTGTGTTTTAAGCATTTCAGAGTCTCATAAAAGTAGCGTGGCCCTGATTCAGCTTATTTAAAAAAGCAATTTATCATTATTAATACCGATTCCAGGAATAATTAATTGATTTCTTTAAAATGAGTTGACACGTGGAATACGAGAGACCTAAGGCTAATTCTTTGCTGCCCAGACTGGATGAAAGCAGGTGTCACAGTAACAGGATCCGGTTTTTGTGTGTGTGTTACAAAATATACTGCCTCTTGATAAGCAGCCTCAGAATTGATAGTTAAATCTATCCGCATGGATTTGCTTCCCATATGGAACTAATTGCCTCTGGAATAGCTAAAGCCAGAAGATCTCTATGATTTCAAAAGCTTCTCTTATCTTTCCTCTCATATGGCTGTTGACAGGAGCGAAACACATCTATCCTCATTTATTATATTGGTCTCATCAAGTGAGGACGTGTTGATGGGGGACTGTTACAGAACCAGATGGTCTCAGTTGATCCTTTATGTTTCAAGCATTTCTCCTCCTTGGTTTTAAAAGTCCAGACAAAGGCTGTCCTGCTCTTGAGCTGGTCCCCCAGAATCTCTCCCTTTAAAGGACCCAGCCCAGTCTCTTTCTGGTACTGAAGAGGCCCACCTGAGGACCCAAGCATTGAGTTGCTGTGTCTTTAACCCCGTCGCATAAGGTCTCACTCACTTTATCTCTTTTCATGCGATTGGAGGCTAACGGAGGGATAATGAGCTTTTCTGAGTGTCTGGTCCCTGATAAAAGGTCCTTTTCTCTCGCTTCTCAATTTTCCACTACAGCGCTACTTCCTCTTCTGCCCCAAAATGCACAAGTCAGAGACCTCTAAATTCTACATCTTGACAACTGTAATACTTTACTCTCTTTCTGATTGTGGTTTAGAAGGGTAGGGCTCGACCTGGGGTTTCTTCTCTGAACCACTGAGGAAAATATTGGAGAGATTGATAGGGAGCCATCATCGCCATCATTCTCATTGTCTTGATGGTTATCATCTTAGTTCATGTTTTTGGAAGATGTACCTGTGCCAGGAACAAGCACTTTAGATGTATGAATCTATTTAATCTTCTCAACCATCTTGGGAAGCAAGTACAGTTATCATCCCATACTGTAGAGAAGGAAAATGAGGCACAGGGAGATTAACTGTCCTGCAGAATCTTCAAGTCAAGAACAAGTGTACCAAATTTTGTAAAGGCCAAAGGGGTAGGAATTATACAATGTGCAGGCCCTCACCTCCACCTGCATCCTCAGCACATCCTTTTCTCCCAGTTCCCAGAAAGGGAATTTCAGTCATAGGATCCAGAAATAATGGACATGGGAAATGCTGCTTGAGGAGACAAGACTATCTCTCTGGCACTCCTCTGGCTGTGCTACATTAGAAAAGTGACTTACACTCTCTGTGCTACGGTTTCCTCATCTGTGAAATGAAGAAAATAGAATGCCTTCATTTTAGGATTGTTGTAAAGATTAATACATGATTGTTAGAAGCATCTGTCATCAAATCAACCCTATAAGGATATGCCAGCTATGATATTATTATTCTACAAGGGAACATCCCCAAATGCTAGGCAATGCATTGTCCTCACATGAGAAAGAAATAGGGTAGCGGATCACTCTTTAACTGTATATTCAGTTGCCTTTTGGATATTTCCCCCTTAATAGCCCACCACTCAATGCACCCAAACCAATTATTTTTTCCATCAAACCTACTGATTCTTCTGCTTTTCCTATCTTGGCTGGTGGCATCGGTATATTCCAGCATGGTGGTCAAAGTGAGAAATCTTAGAGTTAGCCTTTATTTCTCTCACCAGACTAGTCATGAAATCTTCTGGATTCTACCTCCAGAATAGCTTCCAAATTCACCCTCCTTCGTCAATGGCCACTAGTCTGACTGAGATCATTTCAAGAGCCATCAAGCAGTCTTTCCTGTTACCCTTCTCCCTTCCTTTCCAGTCAAAGTGTAACCAGAGCCTTTAAATATATAAATAAAACTCCAACAATGTTATACTTATCCCCATTTCCAGAGACTGAACCTAAACTCCCTTGGTATGTACAATATTTCTATTTGTCTTCTCTAAATACACCATGTATATATTTCCACGCCACTGGGCCAATAGCTGTACTTTGTCGTGTGTCTCAAAGATCTTTCTGAGAGAAGACTAAATCTGTCAAAGCTTCAGGTCCTTAATCCTCTCAACCACACCCCTCCCCCCCCACCTTAAAATAATTGTACATAGCTCAGAGCAAGAGTTGTCATGAGAATAAAGTGGGAAATGGGTCTAAAACACTCAGCACAGTGTTTCACCTTGCAGTGTGACCTTAGGCAATTTAACTTCTCTGTGCCTTATCGCCACTTTCATAAAGTAAGGACAGTACCTAAGCATAGAAATATGATGAGATTAAATAACCAGTACGTGTCAAATGCTTAGGATAGTGCTTATTATTCCTGTCTAATTTTTCTTATTATTCCTCTAAGTCAGTTAGAAAATGCCGTTGATGCTCATTTGTGTTACAGACTGAGAGGGGTTTTGGAGGGATTTATTATAGTCTATAATGCACATTTTATACATTCTGAAAATCATATTGCACTAGAATAGCATATTTTAAGGCAGGGCCCAAACGTGATCACTTCCTGAAGACGTTCCCCATGCTGCCTGTCTTTCAGCAGACCGACGATTCCTACCTCCTGCTTCCTTGCAGTTTGCCCCCATTTCTGCTATAGCACTTTGCTCTATGATACGAGAATCATCTGGGCATGTGTTGTGTCTTTCACTAGAATATGAGCCAGGAGTTTGTGCCTTGTTCACTTTTTATTTCTTTTCAAAATCCTCCCCACCACCCCCAGATGCCACCTCTGTGCCTGGCAACCAGTAGGCATTCAGGAAGCATTGACTGAATGCATTCTGAATTGGGTAATGGGCCATTGTCCCACCTTTGTAGCTGCCTTCACAAATACCTAGGGTTTAATTTGGGTCTGTGACCGTGTTGGAGGAGCTTCAGAGACCGGAGTGTTGTCACAGCAGCAGGGACTCCACGAATTTGGCTCCTAGAAGATTTTGACAAGAAAAATGTCTGCATTTCAAGATACCTGAGGGCTTATTCCTGTTTTTCTCAAACACAGTTGGGCTTTCATGTGGTCTTACACTTGCTTATTGATACCCAGTATTTTTCTTGTTGGGCCAAGTGTGGCAACACATTATTTATTTGACACTGTGGTAATCCATTCAGTTGGATGGAAAAGAACATATTAGTCAAATGAAACTGATGTCTGGTAGCCATGCACACTCACCCAAATAATCGGCCCCTGGACCCTGTTCATGGGCCGGTTCTCCAGCTGCTTGACGCCAAGCCATATTCTCGCTTGGGGATTTATTTTCCCTGGCCCTGTCGGGATACTAAAACCAACTTTCCGATTCAGCCTCAGCCTCAGCCTCCAGCCTCTGGACAATAGCGATACTGTGTGATGACTACTGAGGACAGACTAAGAGGGATGACTGTTTTAATAGCACTTTATGACTCCTCAAGCTGGACTGGAAACATCACCGCAAGGAGAAAAAGGTATTCGCCAAGGAGAGGGGATGTCTCTGTAGTCAGAATCTGAGCTGGAATCAAAACCACAGACAGAAATAGGGCTGAGGACCTACAGAGTAAATTCCAGGAACTGGGGAGGAAGCTTGAGGACATGGCCATCGGGGCTTTCAGAAATGTGCTAATTGTGCAATATTTACAACTAACAAGGGAGAATGGTAAAATAATAATAAAAATAAATGACTAAATCTGTGAGCTAATGATTTGAGGAACAGTGCTCAAAAACTATAGAAAGGAAGGAAAGAAGCATTTAGCAGTACTAGTCTCATTATTATCTTTCCATTTGTCTGTGCTCTCCCCTTCTTGGTTCTCTCCCTCTCTCCCTCCCTCCTTCTCTCTCTCCTTCCTTTTAGACTAGCAAAGCATAATAAGTCTGCAGAGTATTTATGGAACCGTGAGTGTTTTGTGACATTCTTATCTCTGACTAAAATATAAAAGATTAGCATATACACCTAGAGATTCATTGATCAAATTTAGCTTTCAAATTGGATGGTCAGAAAGGTCATCTCTGGCTTTGAGTCTTGCTTCTGAACTACAGGTAGCATCTGAAATTCGTTTCTAAAATGGCCCGTGAATGGAGCAGGATCCTGGTAAAAAAATTCTCACATCTTATGGGCCAAGAAGAAATGTCTAGTCATTAGCCAAGGGTCACCAAGTGACTTTTTCAACCTGTGTTTGGCAGGAATGTTAATATTTAGGATTTCTCGCCTAAGCAGGTCAAGTCCAAGAGGATGTCCTAACTAATAGGTGTGGGGAGCTCTGTCATGCCAGAATAGGCTGCCAAAAGTTGTGTATTCATGCAAACCCAACGGGCCTCCTGGAAGAAGCACTGTCAGACTTACCATTATTTCCCAGAACCAAGACTCTCGAACAATGAGGACAAAGGCTGCCTTAATCCTTGGAGCTTATAACCTTATGTGGCCAGGAACTCATTTTGGGGTAAAAAGGAAAATATTTCATTGAAAGTACGTATATTTTGTGTCATGTATCAAAAAAAATCAATTGGCTGTTACTTCCTAGAGTTGTGTTAACAAGGATTGAGAAGCTCCATGAAGAACCAGTGGGAAAGAGTGCCTTGTCAATAAGCAACATCTGCCATTTCTGATGTAGGTGCCTGGGTTTCATATTGCCTCAGCTGGGGAAAGAAAAGGACTTTGGTATGTGACACTATATGGTGTCACTCAATTAGGATCTGCTCAGTCTGGGAAACTTCAACTTTTGTGAGAGAGTGGGTTGTAAGAAACAGCAAACGTAATCATAACTTATAGTATTAATAGTATAGTAATGTAGTATTATATAGCACAGTATATATTAAATATACATATAAAGTATAGTAATATATTAGTATATCTATTAATACATATGTGTGCATGAGTATTTGGAAAACTGAAAGAAGAATACCTTTTTGGGATCCTACTAAGAAAGTGGAAAACCAGTGAGGGAAGACCTCTACCCATTTTTGCAGGAACACTATCCTAAGAAACTTAAGGAAATCAATTCTTGGCTTAAATAAGAGGGAGCTGAGCCAAATTTAGAATTAGTCATAACAGCAGCAGCAAAATAACTCACCCAAGAGATGGAGCAGAGACCATCAACGACAGCTTCAACTTAAAAATGATAAAGTCATCCCAGGAGATTGTCTGAGCTACTCAAGTTTGCCTGGGTCACCGTAGTATTTATCCTGTCTAACAAATTTCCATTTGTTCCTGCCATCTAGACCTGCACTGTCTAATGCAGTGGTCTCTACCTATATGTGGCTTTTTAAAATTTAAATTTCTTAAAGTCAAATAAAATTAGAACTTCAGTTCCTCAGTCACACTAGACACACTGCAAGAGCTCAGTAGATGCATGTGATCAATGGCTGCCATATTGGACAGCACAGACATAGAACATTTCCGTCATCTCAGAAATTCTATTGGAAAGTGCTAATCTAGACTATAAGAAAGAAAGGGAGTCCTGGTTTATGGAACTACCTTCATAGGAGTAAGAAGAGAACAGTTTGCTCTAGTTATTGAGAGCCACTCCTCCCTCCTGCTGTTGCTTTCTTGGCCATTTCTTGCCCAGTCTCAATGGTGGACACATGCAATTATAGTGAGGTGATGTGGACCTGCTGCTGCTGCTATGTTAGGTGTTTGGCGAGATAGGTGGTTAAATGTCCCATCAGAAGGGTGATTTGGGCAATCGCCTATGGGTTTCCTAGAAGTCAGACAGCATGAAATCTGGCAGCAATCTTGCGACCCAGATGTGATTCGAGGTGTTGGTTTCTCTTATCTCTAATCTTCACAATAACCCTTCAAGGTGGTCATTTCCATCCACTTTTAACAAATAATCACATTAAAATGTGAAGAAATTTAATAATGACACACAACTAGGAAGTCGCAAATCAGTGAAGTGAACACCGACCTGTCTGACTGTAATCCTGGATGCTTTCTCTTACAGCACATTGCCTACTAGGGAGATAAAACATGTATGTACAGAGATCACTATAATAAAAGGTAGAAATGATAAGTGTTATAAGGATAGATTAATTGCTGAGGGTTCCAACTTCCATCTTGGTGACATCTCTACCTAACTTTGCACATGGACAAATGTTCTGCTTGCTTGTTTAAAATATGCCATTTTGCCACTCAATTATTTGGTCAGTGAGCAATCTTCTACAGTGTTCTACATATTCACGAGCCCCTCATCCACATTAATAGTGATATTGGCTGTGAGGAATCTTCTGTATAGGCAAGTTCTAAATTGCCCAAAAACTGTTCATGGTAATTCTCATGCAATTTGCAGGTTTTAAAATCTGCAATAATCCAGCGTTGGTACCAGGACCTTGAAAAACCAGTGAATCTATACAGTGTGTCAGACTTGAAGCAAGAAACACTTCTCACTCCAAAGAAAGAACTGGGTTTCCTATGCTTCTTAGAGATTTTCTAGCCTCCTGTATTTTTTTCCTTTGCCCAGCAAGACCTTCTAATTTGCCTGAGGCAGCGCTCGAGCCTCTCTGACAGCAAAGCTGTCAAGGTTAGTTGCCATGAGAAGTTCCCCTTCCATCATCCTATGTTCATGTCGCTTTCCAGGTGTGTGACAGCTTGTGTATGTGAACACTGACAATCTCGCAGAGAATCCCTCTTGTGCCTGATACATAATCCTGAACAAACTTTTTTCTGCTGTAATTTTTCAATCTCAACTAAAGTTACTTGGGAGAAGGGGTATAGAAAAGACGAGAAAAATCATACACGTGAATTTCCACTGAGACTGAGTATTTCAAAATTGATTCACCAGATTTGACTAGCTCCCCACAGCCATCACAGCTTCAGAGTTTCTGTCTTGAAAGCTGCTGACATTGCATTGTGCTGTATCACTATGAAGACTTTAAGGACCCAATGTCATTGTTTTCCGAGATCACACATCCCTAGCTTTGCATTTAGTTTATTTGTTTACTTTGGTTGGTTTTAATTAAAAAGAGTTCTTCCACACTATATGACCATGTAGGAAAATGTGCTTGAAAACTCGTCCTTTTCTTTCTCTTCGAAAAATTACACAAGCAAAGAAAGGATTGTTTCGTTTTGAAAAATGTTTTGCCTTATTTCACTTATGGTTCCCCTTTGTTTGCTACCATCTTTGGAAACTTGGTGAAGCATCAGGGTGATACCAGATTCCTAAATGGTGTCACCAGGACCCTTGCATTTATAGTAATCCAGGAAGAAAAGTAGGAGAAAAAGAATGATTAAGACTGCCTATTGTGGGCTAATTGAAATCCAGTAGTGTTTTACCATTCAGGTAACATAAATTATTGCTTCTGCAGTAGTTTTCCTCTGAATGTATTCATCATTTCCCATCTGCCGACAAAAGCCAAACTTCAAATATTAAAAAATAATGATTGTTGAAATAGCAGTAACTTTTCGATTTTGCCTATATAGGTAATAATCTTTCATACATTTTAATACATCACTAATGAAACCTTTAAACAAAGCTTCACAATTCATCTGCTTACTTAAAGGAGAGGCAGAGAAGCACTATTTAAAAAGTCTTTCTTTTTGCAACCCCGTCATATGTTATCAATCAAATCAAGCATAAAATTTAAAAATATTTGAATATAATGTCTCCCATATAGTGTATTTTCAAGGAAAGCTTTATATATATATATATTTATTTGTAGATGTTAAACTTTGATCCATCAGAGAAAGAATATGCATCTTTTAACTTTCAACAATAGATGTATAATAATATCCATAAATAATTCCGAATATTTTCTATTTTGTGATGTAAGTAAATTCTCAAAGCAGTTATTTGAACTAAACGACTTGCTCTTAGATATTAATGTCTCTGTTAAATTATTCTCTATTTAAAAAAAATTCCACATTTACCATGCACTATATACATCCTCAGCATTTGGGACATTTTCAAAAACCTCTGTTTTTATTTATAAAACATTTGTTCATAATATTGTAATTAGAAGCATATACGCTGGAGCCTTTCTTTTAAGACTCTTTCCTTTCTTTACATCTTCCAGCACAGCGAAAACTTTCCATCACTTCTTTCTCTTTACACTGGACAATTTAAAGGACTCCGTTTTCGATGTGATCTGTATTTATTGCCCCTGAGAAATGTTTGTGAGTTTCCTTTATTTAGCAACTAGATGGAGTTGGCTTTTTCATGTAAGTTTTCATATCTCACAGTCAGTAACCGTGCAGAGAAACACACATGCCTATGCAGCTGTCACTGAGGTGGTTTCATTTTTAATCTGTGGCACACCTCTTCCACAACGTGTCCCACTGTTTCCATTTAGATCAAAACAATAAAGCATCTTATTGTATAAAGGAACGTATCAGTGTGTCAAACTGGTTCTCCAGTTTCACTGAATTCTAAGGCAAGTATGAGTAAAAAATCTTTGGGTTTCTAAAGGTCCTTTCTATACGAGCATTTTGATGTCACCTCTAGTTTTATAAACATAAAACTGATATCTCCATTCTCATTCTCGATCCTGCTCTCATCCTGACTTCATGGTTTCTTCTGCTGGTGCCAACATTCTCAATTTCCAAGCTATAAACTGGGTAATCAACTTTGATTTAGAAGTGTGATTCCTCCCATGTCTAGACAGTATCTATTTACGCTTTTGATTGTGTTCTTGCTTTGATTTCTAACTCCACACACCCACTGCTATCCAGGCACTTATGACATCAAATAGGTACCTTGTCAATATCTTTCTATCCACTTCCTCTGCCTTTAATTCATTTTTCACACCACCCGGGTCCATTCCACCAGTAAAATGCATGCAAAGCTATCTAATGCATCCTCCTAAAACATCACTGTCGTGTTTCTCCTCTCTTGCTCAAAGCTCTTTAGTAAGAGTTTTAACTACAAACCCATTGGCCAGGTCCCGCTTCAGACTTTATTTCATACTCTACTTTCTGAAATAATACGAATGTTAACACTAATTGTCTTAATCCATTTGGGCCGCTACAACAAAAATACCATAAATTAGTGGCTTATGAATAACAAACATTTATTTCTCACAGTTCTGCAGGCTGGGAAGTCCAAGATCATGGCACAAGCAGATTTAGTGTTCAATGAGGATCCTCTTGCTAGACGGCCCTCTTTTCCTAGTAACCTCACACAACAGAAGGGGTAAAGGGGCTTTCTTGGGTCTGTTTTATAAGAGCACTAATTCCATTCATGAAGGCTTTGCCCTTATAACCTAGTCACCTCCTAAAGGCTCCGTCTCTTACTATCACCACATTGCAGGTTAGGATTTCAAACATGTGAATTTTGGGGGACATTCAGACCACAGCATCATCACTTACAGAGGACGTTTCAATCTGCCAGGGACTGAGCTAAATGCTTAGCTACATAATCTAATTTAATCCTTGCAACAACCAGGAAGTAGATATTATTATGTCCATTTTTCACACAAGGAAATATTTCACTTACATTTCTCACTCAAATCTACCTTAGGTAGATTTGAATAGCTCACACAAGGTTATCCGATCATAGAGACAGAATTTACACCCAGGGCTTAACCTAAAGCCATATTCATAACCAACTCTTTATCATGACTCCCACAAACCTTTGCCTTCAATGAAATTATTCCATTATATTTTCTTAAGAATGCCTTAAAAGTTTTTTGCCATTGTTCTTTTTTTCACACCATTGCACCTGGAATGACGTTCCTTCTGCCCAGTGAAATGTCATCTGTTTTTAAAAGCCCATTGCAAAGCCCATTTCCTTTTTAAAATTTCACCTAACTACCCTATCCTCAAGGTGGTCACGAAATTCCTGGTTATACAACTCAATTTGCTGATTAATTTTCTACTACCCTATAGCAAATTTATTGTTGTCTTATGCTAGTGTTGATACTTTTTTGTTTGCATTTAGTTTTCGCATGCTCTTATGTTGTAGTATTTATCCAGGCATATCATCAGTAGTTTGGTTTCCCTCCACTCTCTTGCACACAGTAAGAGATAAATATTTGATGATTTGCTTGTTTAAGAAATTCAGTCGGATTGGTTAGCCAAACTGGTCGATCTGACCATGCTGCTCAACACAGCTATGGTGAGGAAGTCAGTTGTTTATGCAAAAAACTCCATGGCCTTAACATATTGTGATTTCAGATATAACTTACTCACTCATCCAACAGAAAAATCATATTGGGAAATAACATTTGGGACAGGAAGATAAATTCTAAAATTCATAATTTTATGCTAATGTCAGGTTTGTTACAAGCCAATGATAATGAAAATATATTTAGAAAAAAGGTTTCAAAAACTCTGGGAAGAGGAAGTCAACAAATATTAAATAATACTTGTTAGATCAAAGAGTGATTTTCTCTGTATTGTTCATAATCTGCCTTAGAAAAAAGGTTTCAAAAACTCTGGGAAGAGGAAGTCAACAAATATTAAATAATACTTGTTAGATCAAAGAGTGATTTTCTCTGTATTGTTCATAATCTGCCTTTAATATGAAATGTACACTCAATCCAAACTACAAGATGGAAGATGATACCTGCTCCCACTTCACGCCCAACACACTCAGCTATTAAATCTCCATCTCATTCTCTGACTCCTTATGGATTCTGAACCCAACCTCTTGCCCATTGGAGAAAATTTCTGGAAAACTTCCTCGCCATGTTGTGATCTTGTCATACCATCATTCAACTTTTCTTTGAACACCTCCAGTAATAGGAAATACTATACTGTTGAGTCAGTCTAGCCCGTTGTTAGACATTTATAATTGTTCAGCAGTTTTTTCTGATAATAAGCATCAATCTTCCTCTCTATAACGTTGGCCCATTCTCCCTTATTCTGAACGATGATATTTTATATGTTATTAGATTAATAAAAAAAAAAACTCTCTTGATTTTTCCCAATGCAATTCCTCTAATTATTTGGGGAGAGTCACTCTGTCTCTTTCTAATCTTCCTCTCCTCTCCCCTCTCCTGAGGGCAAAAATCTCTACTTTTTCAGTCAACAGTCATTCTAGTTAGTGTCCAGATGTCTCATCTTCCTGGTCTTTCTCTTCTGGATATTTTCCTCCGTCCCAAGAATACAAAAGCCAGATGTGGCCCAAGGAGGGCAGAAAACCCTGAAACTATAACTTCTCTTTCTTTAGAAATGGTATTTCTGTCATTGCAGCCTAAGTTTGCATTAGCTTTTAAAACAGTAGCTCTATACTCAGGGCTTTTATTGAACTTGTGGTCTAAAGCCCAGGCCTTTTATTTTTCCCCAGAAAGTGCAGTCGAGGCATATATTTCCCATCCTGTCCTTATGTAATTGATTTGGTTTTTTTTGAACCTACGTGTAAGGATTTTTCTTTATGCTTTTTTGTCTTTTATCATATTGGTCCCCAGAAGTGCATGATGGGACAACTGAGGGAAAACCACAAGATTTTTGGCTGCTCTAGATGCTGAGAATCTGGAATGGCTCTAGTGAATTACAATAGGAGTTCCACTCAATAAACCCAAAACCCTATGGATATTAAAAACATAAAAACAAGCAAACCAAAAAGAAATCCCCAAAAGCCTCTTGTTGGTGGGAGCTGCATTTTACCTTCAATAAAGCTAAAATTGGAAGATGAGGAGGGAAAATACCTAAATCCTCAGTAATTGAGACCTCCTACTAGGACACTACTTTTTAGTCCCTGAAACTTCCTGCCTTTAGCAGTTGGGGGGACTTAGTAGGTGGGGACATATTTAAAATATGCAGTTTCCTGTGCTTCCCCTTCTCTGAGCCAATTAGCACACGTTCAACAGCTTTCCTTTTCTTTCATTATCGCATAAAATACCTCTTATCCCCAACACTCTGGAACTTCAACAACTTCCAACTATTTGTACTATCTAAGCTCTTGTCTCCTAGAAGCAATTCTCTTTCCGCTGGAGGATGGGGAAAAACACATCTCTCTTCCAAACGTTGAGATCATTGACAAAAGTAGCCTTTTCCTCAAGAATTATGTGAGTTTCTATGTCCACAGCCCCTATTCCCTTCTCATATTTTTCTTTCTTCTATTCATGATTTTTGGGCTTGTTCTGCTCATTCCTGCATCCTTCTGCGGAGGACTGAACTTAGTTGCTGAGACCTGTCTAGCATGGAAACGCCAGGAAGGTTGAGAACCTTTCCTCCCAACTCTGCTATAATCGACTTTATCAGATGGAAGGGAGTTGCAAAGTGTTCAATATCCGAGCTCCCTCGCATCTGGGCAAGATAATCTCTGTAGTACAATTCTCGCTGCAGAGCTTCCAATAGGATCAGAGTGAGGCTGGACTTCTCTCATAACCACCTCTGCCTAGCTTCATCCCTCACCTATCCAGCTCTTTCTCACTTCCTTACACATTTCCCCTGAGAGCATTCCCACTTTAAATCATTCGCACACAATTCTCATTTCAGGCCCTGCTTCTTGGTAAAGAAAATTGAGGCAGGGACTTGCTTGGGAATCATAGCAATTCTTTAAAAATTAAACACTGGAAAAGCAGATTTCATTTAATTCAACAAACTTTTATGGAGGACAATCCAAAAGGTTGAATTTCAGGACAGAGATGAGGTCTAATTTACTTTTTCCCCCAGTGGCTAGCATTGTGCCAATCACAACACATATAACAGAACATATGTTCTGTTATGGAAACACAGTGAAGAACATGATGTGACCCCAAAAATTAAATTTACAATTTTAATGCTAAAAACAACATGCTCCAACTCATTATAAAACAAGCTTGAATGCAGAAAGTGCATAAAAAGCCATATGCAAAGTTTTAACGGGGCATGGAGGATCAAAGGAATAATTTCAATTAGAGGTAAGGTACAGATTGAGGAAGATTCCATGACACTGAATAAAAGGTGCATAGGATTTTAGTAGAAGAAGAGAAAATAATATTATTACTAGTAGCTATTAAGTAACTACTATATGCTATGCCTTGTTCTAAGTTCGTTACATGCATTGTTTTATTTAATATTTTCAGAATATCTATGGTACAGACAGTATTATTAGCTCTGTTTTACCCAGGAGATCTTGAGACATGAAGTGATATCTAAGCCCTCCCAGCGAGGAAGTCAAGGAGCCCAGATTTAAATCCATTTTCTTAGGGAAGGATATTGCAAGAAGAGCGAGTCTGATAAGCACAGATGGAGGACCAGAAAAGAAGTCTACCAATATGGGCTTGAGTACATGCAACAGAAAAAAGCCTGCATAGAGAAAGGACTACATTATAGGAAACTTGGGATATCATGCTAAGAAACTGGACTTAATTCTATAAACCATGGGAAGCATCAGAAGGAAATTTAACACGAAAGTTGAATAATAGTTATGTCTTTAGAAAATTACTCCAAGAGAAGGAGAGAAGATGAAATCCTGGTTCAGCTTCTTCAGAGGAATGTGGCTACATCAACAAGTTTAAAATGTATTGTCTATTTCCTTTTGGCTCCTTTCTACCTAGATTTTACTAGATCTGATCCAGCGATTCGTACATTTATACACGATTTTGTTAGGAGCCTTGGTTTCTCGCAACTTTGATATTGTGACACTCTCTTATTTGACTTTGTTATCTGTGCTACCTTCTCCTCGCCCTCTTTTGAAAATCCATATGGCATCTATTCATTTATTTTGGTTACCAGTATAAGCTCTCTTGAAAAATGGCAAATGAATAACATATTGCAAGACACTGAGCAAAACATCTTACAGATTCTCTTTCCCTGTCTCTGTGGAGAGCTCATTTCAAATAAGCGAGCAATTGTGCCTAGTTTCTGCTCTCGCCCTTGCTAAACTCCTCCAAACAGCTATGCAACTCTGGTTCCTGTTCCTCTTCCCTCTCCTTCCAACCTTTTCAAGCTAGTGTTCTTTGAACCCGTAGCTCTTCAGCATTTCTAAAGTAGATAAAGCTAATCATTCTGAGCTCTTTCCATTTTCCTCTCCATTCCTTATCTAGAATATAGGAAAAAAATACTGGAATAACAAGGTGGAGAAGGTTCAAAAACTTAGCTTTCTCCTTGCCTCTTCTCTTCTTTGCCTCTATCTCTGTCCCCCTCTCAGTTATCTATATTCATCTTGCAATAACTATTGCAGTATTTATAACCCACCACTTCCTTTCAGTTGAGTAGGCCCTGGCCACTGGGGAGAATTGCCCTTGCAGAAGGCACAGTTGCTATTGAGCTTTACATGGCCAAGGGTTGAAAGGCTGAGTGACACAATAACCACTTTTTGATTTTGTTTTACTCCTTGTTGAGGCCCTGCTATAGCTGTAATCACTTAGGACAACTACATTCTTAAATTGCTTGTTTTAGAAATTAAATGTTATTGTTCATTCAAAAGGAACTGAAAACATCTCAAGTAAAACTTAACGCCTGCCATCAATACCTCGAAAGGAAGTATCTGCTTCCTTTTTCCAAGTATGGGAATGACTCACACTGCATCTTAGATGGTTGTCAGATTGTCAATGACCATGATAAGACTTTCTGTTCTCCCAGGTCAGAAGACTCAAAGAAATTGTGGTGGGGCAGTAGCCCCTCATATTTCTGTGATGAGCTGGCCTATGGGGAGATTTGTATTACTTTTCTATGCCTTGCATTATTTAGCCAGCCACCTGATCTTCTTGTCATGTAGTAAATCCAGAAAATTACTATTTGCTGCAATTTCTCACTGCTTCAGTTTATGCAAAGACATAAGACGGTTTCCTGAGTCTGAAGTATTTCTGATTATAAGAGAGAGAATGTGGCTATGTTTGATTTCTAGTCCATCCAGTCATTTCTAACCTGCTAATTTTTTTTTCAGGTATTGACCCAACTTTATGAGTCAGGAAAATAAATAAGGCAACAATGATCATTTATTTCTCATATAGAGAAATGGAGTCTGATGATTATAAACGGTCTGTCTGAGGCTACCGAAGAAAGTAGAGAAACGTCTTAGAAGACAATGCAAATAATCTTCATGCCTGGAATTGCATTTGCTGTTAGTTGTTACCTCATGACTCTACATCTTAATATTAATTTGCCTCATGGATTAGAAAATGCTGTACAGACCGACTCTGTACAAATTGTCGCTTTATAGCTAAATCTCCCTTAAAAATAATTTTATTGATTCAGACTACTGGCCTTTGATTGCATTAACCTAACTTTAATCTACATGCAGGCAGTTTTATAGCATACCAAAATGAGCAAAGCTCTCTACCTCTGGTATTCTTTTGCTTTATAATGCCCAGAGTACATTGTTAATACTTTTATTATTTTTTTATTTTGCTAATATTTTTGTTACCACACAACCTTGGTTTACTGGTAGGGTTGTCAAATAAAATGCAAGATGCCCAGTTGAATTTAAACTTCAGATAAATCATGAATAAATTTTAGTATAAATATGTCCCCAAAATTACATGGGAGACACTTATACTAAAAAATTATTCATGTTTTATCTGAAATTCAAATTTAACTGAGTGTTCTGCATCTTTATTCGCTAAATATGGCAACCCTATTTACTGGGAGAGTTATAATTTCATGTAGTTTTGTTCTTTTCAATAAATATATACATTTAGCTGTTACGTAAGTTTTATTAAGAATAAATTAACAAATTAGGTAAAAATCTTATTTTTGACTATCTATTCAAATTTGTGATTCTGCGAATATGGCCAGTATAAAGATCCTTGTAAAACACATTGTAGTTATCTATTTACCTGCATTCTTCTTTAATCCATGACATCAAAAAGGAAAGGACCATACTTCACTCATTTTTGTATTACATAGTGTTGGCACATAGTAGAAGCTTAATAAATATTTCTTGAACAGACTGCATACTTACAAAATGGTAGGCTGGCCCAGCAACAAAAGTGTGTGTGTGTGTGTGTGTGCACGTCCATGCATGCATGTGTGTGTGTGATTCAGGTGGGCATAACATGTACTGAACGCTAACTTTATACCAGCACCCTGCTAAAAGCACAGCACCAACAGCTTAGTTCTTCTCTGCTTTTTATAGAGGAGCCTTTCACTAAGGGGTGGTTCAAAACCAATCAAAGGCTGTGTCTACGAGTATATCAATCAATATATGTGTCAGCTAGATATTGCATCCCCCCTTTAGATACTCTCTAAAAGAGAATAAGTTAGGGAAATTCTTCATATAGTCCGAGTTGGTTTTCTCATACTTCTGTTAAAAAGTCAATTTGTAATACAGTCAGGCAGGTAACTGCAACAATAGTTCCTGTCTCATATGCTCTTTTAGAATCTTTTCACTCTCCCATCGAGAAGCAGAATCTGTGTCTCCTCTCCTTGAATCAGTGCAGGCTTTGACTAAGTCTGACTTGAATGCCAATTTGTGATTTTCCATGAAAATGCCATGCATTTGTACCTTGCTCTCTTGGGACTCTTGCTCTGACAACCCAGATACCATGTTGTTAGGAAGCCCGATCAGCCTGCGGAGTGGCCCAGGAGGAGATGAACTTAGGTCTTGTCCTAACTCTCAGCCCTGTCTGAACTCCCAGCTGTTAGCCAATCCTAACTTACCGGTCATATGAGAGAGTCATCTTGAAACTGGATCCTCCAGCCTCCAGTTGAGCCTCCCTAGTTGATACCATGTGATACAGACATGAGCCAACAACACCGAGCCCTGTCCATATTGCAGATTCTTGAGCAAAACACATGATTATTGCTGTTTTATACCAACAAAATTTGTAGTAGCTTGTTATGTAGCAACAAATTCAGTACCTGGAGGTGAGATGTTTTCGGTCACAAAAACCTAAAGCATTTGGCTTTAGTTTTGAGGCCAGGTAGCAGGCAGAAGCTTGAAGGGCCTTCAGCAGATTATTTGTGAAAGCCTAAGGGTTTTGAAGGGAGAGTTAGCAGGAGCCTATATGGCCCCAAGGAGACTGATAGTGAGTGCTTCAAAGAAACTAAGGAGAAAGTTATTAGAGGTTCGACCAAAGGAGACTTTTGTATGTGTTGGTACAAAATTTGGCAACTCTATAGCCTGTGGCAAGTTGGAAAATAGGAAATAAAATCAATGATATAGATAAAAATTTCCATGCAGAATACAGAAAGTATTACCTGGCTTCATCTTACTGCCTGTGATAAAAATGCAAAGGGAGAGAAATTAGCTAAAGAATGAATGGTTGAATATAAAGGATCCAGGATTGGTGAGTTTGAAATAAAACTGTTTTTCATCTGGCTTCTCTAGTGAACAAGTTCTAAATTAAGGAGGACCTTCAGGCCCAAGATCAAATGTAGGTTGAGACTGTAAAATCCTTTGATAAGACCTCAGAAATATTTAAATATTCTGCCTCATTGTTTTCAAATAGAAAACAGGCTCCTCAAGGACCTTAAGGATGTAGTTTACAAATTCTCTCCATTATCAAGAGAGCCTCTGAGAGTCTTAAAGATACTGTCTCACGAGAGTCTCTTAGGGAGCACTAGGTAGGGAACAAACTAACTCAAAAAGATTTATGGATTTATGGATATGACTTTAGTCATATGGGTTTACCAATTGATACATAGGAAATCCACAGCATTTTTCAAAGAATTATGTCAGTTGGATTTGAAAAGAACAGTCAGCATAAAATGAAAAGAGGCCTTTGGCCTTGAAATTGTTATGTGTAAGAAATAGGCAGATCACTAACACAGGCTTCTTTTTATAGAAAAGAAAATATGATTCATAAGGCAGAATCAAGATCCCAGAGGGTGTAGCCAAGAGGTATGAAGAATAACTCATAACTCAAAGAGTAGAATTAAGATCTAATCAAGCAACTGTCACCCAGGGAAGTCCCTAAAACATTTTCTGTGTCTATTGCTTTGTTTTCAGTTGTGCTTGCTTCTAGGAGCCAAGGCAGAATATTGCCATATGGCCAAATGGCAGACCAGTCCAAACCAGAAAGATCCAAGATGGCGATGGGGTGCCATGCAGAAAGGGAAACTATGCAAAAAGTGCCGTTTGCAAGAAGGGATGATCTGCGTGTGTCCCTAATGCCCCCACCTTAAGCTATGATGCAGAGTCTCCTCCCCATTCACATCCCATAAAAACCCTGCTCACCTTCCCTTCAGGAGAAGGTGTTTTGGAGCACAGCTCTGCCTCCTCCACTCATTGATCAATGAATAACGTTTCTTTCTTTTTTTTTTTTTTTTTGAGGAAGATTAGTCCTGAACTAACATCTGCCACCAATCCTCCTCTTTTTGCTGAGGAAGACTGGCCCTGAGCTAACATCTGTGCCCATCTTCCTCTACTTTATATGTGGGACGCCTGCCACAGTATAGCTTGCCAAACAGTGCCATGTCCACACCTGGGATCCGAACTGACGAACCCCAGGCTGCCAAGCAGAACGTGTGAACTTAACTGCTGCTCCACCGTGCCAACCCCTGAATAACATTTCTGCTCTGCTATTCTGAACCCGGGCTTGTTCTATTAGTGAGAGTGGCTCTGGGCAAAACGACCCACTTGGAGGTCACTCGTCCCTTAGGGCCAGGTAACAGAACTTAGCTGGATGTCAAAATTGCAAAGGACCCATATCTGCAGTCTGCAGATCCTATGCCTATCCTACCTCTGTATGTTGGGTATGAGAATGTCAGATAAACTCTCTTTAATTTGCAGGTTTTGGGATTGAGGAGAATCTTACTTACGAAGACATACCTGAGGATGTTGTGCCTGAGGAGCTTTACCCACACTTGGATCTGATTTAGCTGGTGAGATCCTGGACCTCTAGCCCAAGCATAATGCCCTAATAAGATGAAACTGGGGAGTGCTTTGGGGAAGAGAGGTGAGTGTGGGAAAGCTATCAATTGTGGCCAAATGGAGAACTGAATCATATTGCATTTTCCAGAGCTGGCCATAACATCTGTCTCAGATGCTATTTTAGAACATTATCACTCCATTAAAGGTGGAGTCTATGGCCCTTCCCCTTGAATTTATACAGACCTTTGTGATTGTTTTGACCAATGAAGTACAAAGAAATTGTCACTATGCAACATCCAAGGATGAGTCATATAAATAAACCATACTTTCTTGGGATGTTTATTCTTGGATACAGCCACAATGCTGTGCAGAGCCCATGTAGTCCATGGATGAAAGTGGGTCCTCCAGTCCCCAGTCATACCTTCCCAGCTGATGATGCACGGAGCAAAAACAAGTCAATTTCACTGAACCCTGCCTAAATTGCAGATTCATGAGCAAAACAAATACATCTTTTAAATTTTTTTGCTTTAAGTCACTAAATTTGGGATTGGTTTGTAATGCAGCAATAGAAAAATGATACATGAGATTACAATTTTGATAAAGTCTGAATGTTTCCAAGGTCTCTATAGCAACACTTTTATCAAGCATCTCTTGAAAGAGGTCTATTCGCATTCGGAAAATGTTACATATTCATGTTTTAAACTCTTTTAATTTTTTATGAAGTATCACACACAAATTTTTTAGGTCACTCAGTGCCAAAAGACTTTTAATACAAACTAATATTTACTGCCTCCCTTCCTCCCAGCTCATTTAATTCCTCAGTTCAATGTCTTTCAACTCTTTGAGTTATTTCTCCTGGTATTTGCCTCCACATTTCTAAGTAATATCCCCAAACTACCATTTCTTGATTCATCAATTTTAGTCATTAAAATTTTTCTTCTTCATCTTGTCAATGAAGATTTTACCTTGCTTACATCAATCACCTTTTTCCTAATCCATCCCATCTTCCCATTACATAACAATTTTGCTTTAATACATATTCAGTGCATGCATAGTAAATAGTGTTCAACGTGAAGCCAAATAGAGTACTAAGATTACACGTTTTATTTAGAATTTAATTAATAATTGCTTCTTCTCTTTCACTTGCTTAACTCTCTTTTAATGTCAGACAAAAATCTTGCTACATACTCCAATAGATCTGTTAAATGCCTCTCGGTACAAGTTTTCACAATTTATATGTTCTTCTTTTGTGTTTCTTGGAAATATTGTTTTTTCAGCCCTAGTGTTGAACAAGTAACTGTGAATGGCCGGAACGAATACATACCATGTCTGGGACAGTGTTTATTGGGAGAAAACTTACAGGAGCAGAAACAGGTGTGGCTCCCATGCTGATCATTGTCTTCTGAGGCAGTGCACCAGGATCAATATGGGCCGGATGTCAGACTTCTAGAGAGGGAAACCAGCCTTTGAGGTATAGTGCTTAGAAGTAACATGATTAGGAGAAGCAGCCTTCCCCTACTATGATCAGGTGCAATGGTCCAAGCCTTGAGGCTGCAGTTATATGATGTGGTGGACCAGCTGCTTTCAGTCATCTGTCATCTATTAGGATAGTACTGGGCTGTAGTCAATGGCCCTGTTCTGCGGAATGACAACTTTCTCTCTGGAACACCAGCCAGCAGGAAACCTGCCTTGGACAAGCCTACTTTATTTCTGCCCTTGAAACTTCTTCCTCCATATGACGCGGCTATACTCTAGCCCTGCTGCACAGCATGCTGCCTGGGACTTACCTCTGATGTTATCTTAGGAATCAACCTGGCCATTCTCCTGGGCTGGGGTCAGTGTTCCCGGACATTGTGCTCTTCTCTTTCCTGGATAACTTTCTCATTTTTAGGGTGCTAAATTCTCCAATAGCTTCCAAAAAAAGTTTACATGGGAGGGAAATTTTTTTGACCTTTTACACATCTGAAATTTTCATTTTTATACTGTTGTCTGATGGCCTGACTGGCTAGAGCATTTTAAACTGAACTTCATTCATTAAGAGTGTTTAGTAATTACTCCCTTCTATTTTATTTTCCAGTATTGCTCTTGAGAAGGCAGACGCCAATCTGATCCCCTAGTTTGGGTCAGTGACCAGGTTTTTCACCCTTGGAAATGTTTAGGATTCTTTTTCTTTAATTTCTAATATTCTAAGACTTTATGGTGAGATAACTTATTTTTTTCTCCTTTATTAGGCTAGGTGTTCAGTAAGAGGGTTATGTCCTTCAGTTCCAACAATTTTTTTTTATTATTGCTTTGAAATTTTCCTCTCTCCTATCACCACCATTTTCCACTCTTACATGGGCTCCTGTTCATTGGATGTTAGCTCTCCTGGATGGAGCCTTTTTTTCTTTTCTATTGTCCACTTTCTGTTTTATTGTTCTGAGAGAGTTCTTGATTTAATATGCAACCGCTTCTATTGAATTACTAATTTCAGTTCTCTAATTTTTAAGTTTCCAGTATTAATTCTTTTTCTGCAATTGTTTCTTTTAAATGTCAGGATAGTTTTATTTCCTTGATGCAGCATTTTCTTTCTTTTCTCTTGAACAACATTAATTATATATTCTTTGAGATGTTCTTTGGGTCCCTACATCATCTGTTTCCCATGAGGACCTGAGTTTTGGGCTTATTTATTTTGGTGTTTGTGGTAGACTTTCCTCAAATATCTGATCATCTTGACTGTCCAATCATACCTAAAATTGGGAACTTAAAGATGAGTTTGTTAGCACTATGGGTTTTTAGGACAATCAGGTAGCCCACAACTTTTTAATTGGTTATTTTTCTCTGGGGGAGATGGTTTAATCAGTAGGGGATCCAACAGTCTTCTCTCTGAAGGGCATGTATGGCTGCTGCTTTCCTGGAACTGGGTCTGTCAGTAAGTACTTTCACTTTATTTCTTTGTTTTCAGTATTGAATTTAAATGACAACCTTGTGCCTGGACTGAGGAGGCCAGAGCTTCTCTTGTTCAATCACCCTTGAGCAGTGGTTTTCAAACATTAGCATACGTCAGAATCACCTGGAAGGCTTGCTAAACCACAGGTAACTGGGCCTCATCTCTGGAGCTTCTGATTCAGTAGGTCTGGGGTGAGGCTGGAGAACATACATTCCAAACAGGTTCCCAGATTTGGGGGCTGGGGACCACCATTGAAGAAACACTGCTCTGAAGTATAATCCTCTGGCTTTGCATGAAGGTGAGTAGGAAGTCTCTAAAATGCTTTGAGGCAATCCCTCTGTTTCACCATCTCCAACTTGACTCGGGCTCAGTCATACCTGCAGCCTCTAATTCCTGAGACTTTCTGGGATTCTTCAGAGGTAAATAAGCAAAATTCTGCTTTAGGCCTAGCCTTCCCTCCCTCTTCCACACTCCTTGCAGGAATATTGGATTGATTGACTTGCCTGCTCTCCACTGGGTCTTTTGTCAGTTCCTCCCTCCCTCCCACCCACACTTTTCATCTTTATATTCTCAGGATAAAGATTACTAATGGACTCATTTTCATCGATGGTGGAGTCCGAGTGTTTTTCTTTTTCTTCTTGTTATTTTGGGGTGTTATTTTGAAGAGAATAAACAGACGAAAGTTCTTACATCGTTTTGATGGAGTGTTATGTTGAGCAGAATAGTGAGAAAAAGCATTCTTGTTCCCATGATTTTGAAACAGATGAGCGAATCCATGATATTTTGATTCTTGCTAGTTTTACTTTTAGAGGGTATTTTGTTAGGGTAGCATCATTTGGAAACTGGAAATCCATGGTATATAGTAACTTCTGGTTGATCGAAGTAGTCAATTGACCAGAACAAAATGTTTACAGTTGCCCAAGAAATGGTTTGTACTTGAAATTACAGCTAAAATAATAATTTTGCCATTCTGTTTTCTTATATCAATTTTCATCTTCTTTTGCCAGAATGTTCATTTAATTAATTCTTATTAATTCTAAATTTCAAAACATGAAATGCTCTCTTAAATATCTAGAGCTGTGCTAGCTCACATGGTGGCAACGAACAATATATGACTATTTAAATTTAAATTCTGTAAAATTAAAATTTAGTTCTCCAGTCACATTAGCCTCATTTTGTTGGCTATATATGGCTAGTGTCTACTGTAATGGACAGCACAGATATGGAAAATGTCCATCATTGCAAGAAGTTCTATTGGACAGTACGAATATAAAGTCTCCTTTATTTAAAGAATGGGGAAAAAAAAGGAAAAGAATGATTTTGACTTTGAATGAAAACACTCTTTTGTCAATCTTATATGTTTTACTCAGAAACTTTTGTTTGAAAATATCAGTGTCTTCAATATATGTCCAAAATGGTCAAACACCACATTTTTGGCTCGATGGTGGCAATGTGGGAGATGGAAATGATTTACTCCAAAATGCTGGGTGGGTTTATGTTAAATCATTTGCATGCTGTTAAGGTGGAGATATACTCATGAGACTGAAGGCTCACCTCCCACCCCAGCCACCCCACTCATTTCCCTACCTGGTTAGTGTCAGGAAGAGATGTGTTGAAAGGCTGAGCCACTGCAGGTGTGTGTTGTCACCTGGGACTGGAGCTCATAGTTTCTCAGATCAACACAGTGTGTGGCTCATGTGCAAAGTGTCTGCTTTCAGCTGGGAAGTGTGTGCATGAAGACTAAGTGGCTGGTTCTGAGGCAGAGCAACACCCTCACAGATTCTGGCTCCATGTTTGCTGACCTTCACATCCCAATTTAATTGTGTCTTGATCAAATAAACATTAGAGGGTATTTATTGGGTCCAAATGGGAAGCTATTATTGCAGCCAAAGGATGATAAATATGTTTGTATTTCTGTGACTAATTTTTTAAATGTTAAAAAATGTCTACCTAAAACTGCCAATGAAAATGAAACATTTTTAATAATTATTTGCTCAGTAAAAAATATGTGTGTGAAGACAAAACTGTGTTATTTCAACATCACAAAAAATCGTATTTGGAAATCAGTATGGGGGAACCACAGAGATAGATTCCTGATAGGTAGATAGAAGTATTGATTTAGGTATCAGACACATAATTATATTTATTTTGTTATTAATTACATTAATTAATTAATGATATTTAGGTGTCAGATACTTAAATTTCCTCTTTCCAGTTGCTTGGAAGGATGATTTCAGAACATTCTCCCTAAAATAGCAGCAGATTTTCTTTTTTCAACTGTAGGAAACAGCCTGGCTGCCCAAATTATGTTCCATGCTATTGGTTTGTTGCAAAACTAGTGGTCTCTGCCTCGATTTGTGAATGCCTGGTCTTACCCTAAGGCAAGGTTAGGAGTTACCAGGATGAGTCTCTGTAGAAAGAAACATAGAAACAGCTTTCCTGCTGGATGTCTCTGAGGAGGTTTCCCCGCCCCCACATCCCACCCCGTTTGCTGGTAGACACTCTCTTCAGTGAATGGGATGATCAGGCTGCTTAGATTTAGGGGAAAAACAAACTAGTAATACTCATTCAAAATCAACTGGAATGTTATAATTGTACATGCACCTAAGCTGCAAATCAGCCAGGTAAATATCATGGCAGAATTACCTCTATATCTTAGGATACATAAGTCTGTTGTTTCTAGAGCCTATGTTAGTAGGCAAATAACAACAACAAAACAAGTATAATAGCAGTAATGATCATTATTGCCTAGTTGGTATATACTAGGCTCCGTATCAGATGCTATATGTATAATGTATTATTTGTACTTACAACTTCCAATAATTCTATGTGATAAAGTTTGCTATTCGTATCTTACAGAAAGGAAAATTGAATTATTTTTAGCACCTCACCCAATGTCCCAGCTAGTAGGTGATGGTGTCCAAGACCTAAATTTGTCTGACTCTACAACTCGTTTTCTTAATCACTGTGCCAGGCATTCAATATAATGAGAGGAATAGAATTTAGGGGTGTCAGGATTATGGAGCTTGAAATACTGTGTAGGTTAGATGTTAAACAAGACCATTTTTTAAATTCTTTAGAAAAACAAATCTTCCTGGAAATACAGTGAATCTCTGATGTATCCTAAGCACCTAGAATAGTGTCTGGCACACAGTGAGTGTTCAATGGGTACTTAATTAATACAGTAAATGATTTAGGGTCACTATATAATTGTTATAACTTGCGTTATACTGGGAGGTCTTTAAGCCAATGTGTGCATATTTTTACTTGCATGAGACATAGCCTGGTTTATATAATTACTGTAAATCTCAGAGAATCTGTTCATATTCATGTATATCTTCCCCCATTAGATTAGCTATAAATTGGTGACTTTAGAAGCTGTCTGGAAGACAATGTGTATGCATTAAAAGACAATGCAATCTCTAATTAGGAGGGACTACTAAACTTAGGGACTGACATTGTTGAATAAAAGCAAGTTCATTGGTACGAGCCTACAGTAGATATTTCAAATGTCCTCATTGCCTCAGAATGATATTTCACTTTGCCTCAATCTTCTAATATTCTTATATAAGTGAACTATTCTCTAACATAAGATGAATTTCTTTTTAGAGAGATAATAAACATGCTGTATGTAACCTCCATTTGGTTAAACTGTACCTGTTCAAATCTTTTGGGATCAAGATCATGTATCTTCATGATTATTTAACAACTCTGAAAGCGTTGAAATATTTTAAATTTTAGTTTGGGTAGTATATGAAATTTCCTATTGCTGCTTTAACAGATTGCCACAAACTTAGTGGCTTTAAACAACATAAATTTATTATTTTACAATTCTGGAGATCAGAAGTCCAAAATGGGTCTCATTGGGCTAAACTCAAGGTGTGGCAGGCCTGTGTTAATTTCTGGAGGCTCCCAGGGAAAATTCATTTTCTTGCTCTTTTCAGCTTCTAGAGGCTGCTCTGTGGCCCCCTTAAATCTTCAAAGCCAACAGTGGCCAGCGGAGTCTTTCTCAGACACTTAACTTTGACACTGAATCTGTCTCCCTCTTCCACACTGAAGGATCCTTGTGATTACATTGGGCCTGGCTGGATAATCCAGGATAATCTTCCAAGTTTAAGATCAGCTGATTAGTGAACTTAATTCTATCTGTTATTGATTTCCCTTTGCCATGTATCATAACATATTCACATGTTCTGGGAATTGGGGCATGGGCATCTTTGGAGGACCAATATTCTGTCTACCACAGGTAGAAGCAAGAATTTGGAGCTATGATGTTAACAGACTTGTGGGTGTTCCCAATTCTCTATCACCTGTTTGATCTTGGGCAAGTTATTTAAGTTTCTTGAGTTGCCTGGATGGCAAAACTGAATTAATAATCACTGCTACTCAGGGTTGTCACGAAGATGCTATAAGCATCAGAGAATTCAGAAGTCTTTAATCTGTGAAAGAGAATTCTCTTGTTTAGTTCTATTAAATCTGAAAAACCTTCTCAAAAACATATTGTAAGTTATAGAATTTTTAAACATTCTTTATTCTTTTCAAGTGAAGGGGGTAAAATTCATTTATGTGATCTCTTCTTTATAGTTCATTACCTAGTTGTGTCAAATAAAAATGATCATTGAGTAAAGGCTTCTTATCTGTCATTTTATTCATCAGTTCACCATGAAGATACCACATTATGGCACAGTTCTTGAAGGGACAAGATTAAGGAACTTGTAACAATTAGAGAAAAATTGATGGATAAATTGTGCTGACTAGGAATACAATAAAAGTTCAAGAAGGAGATAGATCTGTCAAGAATGATCTAATTGCTGGAAACCTTAATGCAGCATAGAGACTATTGAAATAGAGTTTCAGATAAAAGGAACAGAATCAGCAAAAAGGAAAAATAATGGACTCGAGACAGAATATAGTATGTGGGGGAAGGCAGGTGAGTGAAAGGAAGAGAGCTATCTGACAGAATAGAGGCCATGGCTATTAAAGTCATAGTGCTGTTTAATGTGAAATATGGAACAGTGTCATAAAGGGACTGAAAAGCCAGTCAAGAAAGCTTAGAGGAAAAGGAAAATGCTGAAGGTTCTTGATTAGGAGGTGATGAAGACATGTTCGGAAAAAGATGAGCTTAGATAAACTGGGGACAAGTATCGGGTTGAGTTGTAATCCCCTTCCTCCCAAACATAAACAAAAATTGGTATTGACCAATGCATGAATCATCTGAACTAAATCTTTCTCTCTGCCTCTCCCTCAAGCATTTCTGCTTATATTAGAACTTTGAGGGGAAAAAATGTGACCCATTGACAGACTAAGAGGTGTTCTAAGGAAGATTATCTCTTATAAAAACCGTTATGATAGAGTGTGGGGAGGAGAGAAGGGAGACGTTTATTAAACAAACGAAGCAAAACTCTACACTTGGGATGAGTTTGTTCTTAGCAGTTTGATGTGGTTTGAATTCAATGATCATTTTTGGAAAGAATATGTGTTTTTGAATTCTGCTGTTACTAACTGGTGACCTTTATAAAAGTAATAAACTTCAAAGAACCCCAATTTCTTCATCTTTAATATTGGACTCATACTCCTTACCAAATAGGCGTTTTGTGAGATTTATATAGATAATGCGTTATCACTAGTGAGTACAATTTGTAAACAACTTCAGGGCAGCAAGAAGGGAACTCATTGGAAGCATATGAGGCAACTCACATGATTAAAAGGAGAGGGAATGGGGGTAAGTCCAGAGATCTAGGGAGAAAGAACCAAAGCTGTGTCTTCAAGTTGCTGCCCTTGGGATATCTCATTTCTGCATGATTTGTGTCCTTTCATTACTCTATTCAGGATCCAAATTCCTAGGGGAAACAAAATGTGTGATGAGCCCAAGGTCACAGTAAACATTGCACAGGACAAAATTAAACAGGCAAGAAAGACTTTTTTCACAACTATTGCAATAAGGGAGAGAGGACAGAACTCAGTCTGAGCTCAACTCTGTTGAAACAAGGAGGGTAGGGCTTTTAAGAGGGAGGGTGAGGAGTAAATTGTTGGGCATTTGTGCTTACTAATTGGCATTACTCAAAAGAAAAGTAAACTTTCTCTTATCTTCATGACAGGAGGTAATTTTACAACTTGGAGCAAGGCTCTCACCACATCATGAGCCTGACTGGGCTGTGATGGTAGAAAGAAAGAGTGTGGCAAAACATCTTCATTTAGAGTCCCACCAAGGCAACATTGAGTGGGGAAAAGAGTCATTCTCCAAGGAAAAGTGGGACGGAGCAAAAAAAAAAAGAACCACGGAAGGAATGGTAGGCAGGACGTTATGGATAACTAAAATAGCCTAGCATGGTGTTAGAAGTCAAAAAAGGGGTATAACAGTGATTTAAAACTTGTTTAGAAGAAATAAACAGATCTACTCCAAATAATTAGCCAACAATTCAAAGGCAATGTAGAAGTAAGGACAAATCTCATAAAATAGTGTCACCTCATGAGCAATCCTCAGCTCAGTGTTGTCCTCAGAGGAAATAAAATGTTACCGTTGCAAACAATTTAAATTTTTACTCTGGCCCCTTCAACTTGCCAGATGAACAATCATATTGCATGATGCACAGCAACAGAGCTTAAAAATCCTTTTCATTCATCAGCCTCCCTCAGGGTGCCATGCTCTCTGTCCCAGAGTTTCCCCAAACTGCTTTGGTTAATCAATCTCTCTCTCTATCTCTCTCTCTTTCTCAGGAGCCCCCTCTCTCTCATTTCCAGATCTATTTGTTTCTCTTCAAAGTACTCTGCTTCTTCTCTGGAAGATATTTCAGACCCTCCTGCCTTCTCCAGTTCTGTTTTTCTACCCTTTATTCTAATGAACAAGGAATGCTGCTTCTTCCATAGAAGTCAGAGCAGAGATATTAGGCCCTTTGAATCCCAGTGTAAATCTATCATTAGAGCTCATAGATTTCAGGCTTTTGATGAGTGTATGAGAATACACAGCAGCTTCTAACAACTTCTGGGAAAGTGAAACAGTGGCTCCCAGCCGTTGGGTACCCAACGTGGTGGGCACTCATCCCTTTTATCCTTCCATCCTGCAAATCTGAGAGACCATCATACAGATAGTACTTATGTTTGCTGAGGAAAGTCAAGAGGAAGAATTTTATCTTGTTCATCATATTTCTTCAGCACCTGCTTAACACAGGGTCTGGCTCAAAGTGAGTACTTACATCTTACTTTTTAAAAGGAATTGTTGAAAAACAGAATTTCAAGATTTTAAGGAATCAGTGATTCTTCAGCAGGTGTAAACATAGGAACTATTCTATGAATGTGTTTGGCAGCTGTCAAGCGGTGCTAAGATGTTGCAGAAGCTTCCCAAATTAGTGATGAAGAATGATAGCAATTACTTGAGTACCTTTAGTAGTACCCTCACTGTCTAGTTTCCCAATCTGAATGGGATAGTCTAGAGTCTGGCAGGAGAGGGGAAGACAGAAGAATAAAAGTGAAGGAAAGGAGAAGGAGGGAAATTTGACCATGCCTGCCACCATTGCAGACTTTCTGCGTGTCTCAGGCACCAGACCAGATCGTTGGATTCCAGACTGTCTGGGTAAGTAGCAGATGTGTGGTAGCACGTGCTAATGTGGCCCCTTTCCCTTTATTTCTGTATCCATAAAAAATACTATTATAACAACAATAACCTCTTGTTTCAAGAGTATTGAGTGGCTTAACTAAGCTTATATGGCAATCTAATTATAGTGTTTCTTTTCAGTAAAACTTTATTAATGTGTTTTTCAAGAGACCAGATACTAAAACCCTTTTAACAGCTCCAAAGAAAATCCCTATGATGGGAAATGGAAAAACACATAGAGTGAACATAAAATGTAAAAGTTTTACAAAAGAAAAATTTCCGAACAACTCGTTAAGATATTTGTGTGCTACATGAATGCAGAAGATTATCCTCAGAGGACATGCATACAGTATAAAACTCTGATGACTAAGAGTTGAGTAGCAAGATATTCTTCTTTCTGGAGCACTGCAAATACCCCTCAGACCATAAGAACTGAAGATCAATGTGGAACACATTACCGTGGCAGAAATGCAAAAGAACCATGGCTGGGAGCCACTGTTTCACTTTTCCAGTAGTTGTTAGAAGCTTTTGTGTGTTTTCGTCCCTGCATCAAAAGCCTGAAATCTATGAGCTCTAATGATAGATTTACACTGGGATTCAAAGGACAGCCAAAAAGCAACCGTGTTCTCAGGTTGCTAATCACAGACGCTAATTTAATACAATGAGAGCCAAGATCAAGATTATAAGTATTTAAGGCCCCTAGCTAGAGCCCATAGGGCTAGTTAATACAGTTTCAATTTTGTTCACATTCAGGCTCAGGAAATTGTGTCTCATCCATTTGGGAACATCACCTTGGAAACATTAAATAAAGAGCAGGAAACCACATACCAGCTGAAGAAAAGAACCAATGCCTAGGCAAAGTCTATGTAAAGGTGATGTCTGACTCAAGTCTACAAACTCACTCACGGGAGGAGGCGGGCAGATAACCTGCAAACTAACGTTGGATACTCCCAAGGCTCACAAAGCGACTCAGTTTCCAGCCCCTGCTCTGAGTTGGTATGATTCCACTTTTGCATAAATTAATCACAGAACTATAATAATTTCCTGCTAAGCTTCCAAATTTAGAACCCAGTTCCGCCTTCCAGTCTGTTCTACAGATCCTTCTAATGCAAGTCAAGTATTTGAAGGAGCTGACAGCCCTAACCTCAACCCAAAATGTTTGATCTGCTTCTTTTCTCTCATCTTAAAAGCACTGCTCTCTGATTTTCTCTGTCTTGTCTGCTTAGTGGTAGATCTCCCAAAAGATGTATAGTTTGGGTGGCTTTGGCAAAATGCTTTTATGCTTTCCCTCTTACGTACTAGCTTGAAATTGTTGGATCTGGATTCAGTTTAAAGGGCACAAACTACTACCAAAATAAAAAAAGCCAGAAGGAATTATTTTGATTTTCTCAAACTTCATCATACATATCAACAGACGTCTAAGGAAGAAGAGTCTACTTTCTTGATCATTTTTCTAAATAAATGTTTTTAAATGCAAAAATCTGTCTTACACAAGGAACTTGCAAATTACTAGCTATTTCTGAAGGCAAGGAGCCTAAATTTTAAACAACTATTTTTTATAATACTTCATATTTCTTTATGACAGGATCAGGGCCTGTCAATTCATTCTCTCAGATACCTCTCGAGCTGTTCTCCACATTCTCGCTGTTGTGGTGGGAGTTTGTTTGTGGTTAGTGCTGTCCAGTCAATTTTGACTCCTACCACCCTGTGAGCGGTGAGGCAGAACCCTGCCCGGTCTTTTTGCACTATCCTCTCACCTTCTGGTGTGTATCAGACAGTGCTCCCCTCCTAATCACAAGTTTTTATGGCCAATTTTTTCAGAAGTGGGTGGCCAGGTCCTTCTTTGTAGTCCGTCTTAGTTTGGGAGCTCTGCTGAAAACTGTCCACCATGGGTGACCCTGCTGGTATTTGAAATACTGGTGGCATAGCTTTCAGGATCACAGCAACATGCAGCCGCCACAGTATGACAACTGACAGATGGGCAGTGTGGTTCCCTGACCAGGAAATGAACCTGCCGTGGTGAGACCACTGAATCTTAACCATCAGACCACCAGAGCTGGCAGTGCTAGTTTAGGGCTTTATTATTTCTTGCTGGGGCTATGGCAATAGCTTCCTTATGAATCCTCCTTCTGCCTAGATTCTGATGGCAGCATCTTCCATGCTACCTGTAGAGCGCATTTTTAATGCAAGAATCTAATCATGTCTTACCTTGCTGGAAACCTTCCAGGAAATCCCCAGGAAATCATCCTCAGGATGCATTCCAAATACTTAGCATGACACACATGGATTTTTACGTGCTTTTCTTGCCGATTTTCTAATCTTGTCTCTACCCCTGCCTACAGACATGGCTACTGTAATTGGCTCTTCTACTGTACTGTGGCCTTTCATGCCTGAAACACCTGTTACTGAAGTGTCATTTTGCCAAATCTCTGCTAACTCTTACACACTCCTTGAGATCTATCTCAGCACATCACCTGTCCACTGTCAGTGAAAAAAACGCCATGGTAAAGATTAGTGGATGAATATTTAGGTCAGCGATTGTTAATATTAGCATTAGCCTGCTTTGTATAGTGAGCTGTACTTCAGTTCCTTTTACACTAAGCTTCATGTAAAAGTCTAATTTTTCTGTCATTTTGGACAGATAAATGGGGTGAAATGGCACAGAAGTATGACAGAAATTATAGACAGTGAGACAAACCCAAAAAAGAGCAAATGACGGGGAGAACTAGAATCCTCTAAGAAGTCTCAGAGAAATGGATGTAATCTTGGGATTTTTTTATAGTACATGGAATGGGAATGCAAGCCTCACTATTTGAAGAGTAAAAGAAAGAGGGACCCTAAGTGTAGAAGACTTGGGGACACATAGTGACAGACATTTGGCTTCCACTCCAATCTGTCTAATAACTCATCTGCCACCTCTCATTTAGCTATCATTAGCTTTATTTGATATTTGAGGGGAGGCTCCTGTGAAAAATGTTTTTCCTGCTATTTAGTTAGTAGTTGCGGAAAAGAACAATTTCCCTCGGTGCTGAGGCCATTGTCTTTGGTGGTGTCTAGACCCACCATGTTCACTCCCTGTGGTCTTCCTATTTCAACCCAAACAGAGACCATACATTCTCTCCGTGTCCTTGACTCTATCCCCTCAGGTTCCCAATCACCCCAGCTTATGGGGATGTTTGTTTCCCAAATTTTCTTCTGAGTTAGTCAGAACCAGACCAATCTAAATTTTCCATGTGACTTTCCTCTGAGTGAAAGAAATGGCTTAAGGTCATGTTTATTTTTGTTGTTGTTTGTTTGTTTGACTTTTAATATTATTAACCAGTGTTGTCAAGGGCACAGGGAAATGGACACCCCTAGACATCACTGTTGGGAGAGTGCATTGGTACCAGCTTTTGGGAAGGAAATTACAAGATGCCAAAGCACTTCCATTCTGTTGAATTTATCTTAATTAATAATTAAGAATGCCCACAAGAGTTATCTCATAAAGTTGTTCTTTGCACCCCATATACAAAATTAGAGGAAGATTGGCACAGAGGTTAGCTCAGGGACAATCTTCCTCACCAAAAAGGAAAAAAACAAAAAACCCCCAAAACTTCTGAAATGCTATATGCCGATAAAGAATATGAAATTCTTTATTGCTTGTTGATGAAGTTCATGTTCTATTTATTTATTTGCTTACTTTTTTACTTATGTGTATGTGTATTTTTTAAATTTTTCCAAAAGTGAACCTATATTAGTTATCTAAAAATATCTTTAAAATTTTCTTGAGTGGTCTGGAGGAAGTAAAATTCACTGTGGCGCTGTAGAAGCTAGAGCCAGCTAAAAGTGGAATAGAAAGAAGGGCTGATTTTTGTTTCCCTATTAACTTCTTCAGCTACATCCATAGTCACAAGCCATGACACCATTAGGCCAGATTTATATATCACAACGTGAAGTGGAAAGTAAGCAACTAACTAATTAATCTGTTCTATAAAGACAGAGAAGAGAGTGGTTACCCAATGCTTCTTCAGGGCTGATAAGAGACTTCAAGAGCAGAGTGCTAATCTATGATTCAGTCTTTGCTCAGCTTCGTGCTGTTTATATAACAAGAGTTCAGTTTTTTATAGTCACCCAGCTGAGGATTTGCCATCTTCTGCCTATACATGGCTTGTGGAAATTTTGTTCTGTCACAGTTTATTAAAGACATATACCAAATATCTTGCCCAAACATTGCATCCGTAGAAGCAGACTAATAAAATTTAAGATCTAGGGGTTTTAGGAAGTTTGGAGAATTAAGCTTGAGTTTAAAGAAATTCTAAGCATTACATTATAATATATGAACACAAAATATTGCAGACTAAACATTTGCATTTGATCATCATATGCAAAGTTACTATCTACTCTCCTGTAAAAGTGTCTATGAGCCTCAAAAAAAAATTCCGCTAAAGAAACAGACTACAGACGTCCCATTGGATGAACCTGGGAGATAACATGGAATAGATCCTAGTGGGAAAATATATGAGGGAAACATGGCTGAAGCTACTACTGGAATTTTTAGCTACTATTAGAAGCTTTTGTGCACTAGAAGTCAATTTGTTGAAAAACCTTGATGTTTTGAATCTTAATGGTAGGTTTCATCAAAGAGATTTAAAATTGGGACATTCTTTCGGGGGGGGCGCTCATCACTGACAGTAGCTTGATTGTTAGTGCTCATGAGTAAATCTTGGTTGTGAAATTTGGTATATCGGATGAAATTCACTGGGTTATGGCAAGGACTCCACTCCACTTCACGTTGCATAAGCTTGATCTCAGAAAACTAGCAAATGAACTGAAATATGGAAAAGCATACACACACACAGACACACAGCTATGCTCCACGTGTGATGTTTTTACAGATTACAAATATAGCTTGTTTCAGTGTCAAGTCCCCACTTAACCTCAGTTTCTTTATTTAAGCAAATATAGTAACAGATCCAAGTATATAATGTCTGGGAAGAACTTAGAAGGGAATATCAGGGTCAAAACCTTCAACTGATTTCACACCCCTGAAACATTGGTTCAGAAACCGCGCACAACCGCCAGAGATCAGCTGTGCCTTCAAGATAAGTTCTTGGCAGTTGCTAATAAAGGAACCTGTGACCCCTGTGGCTTACAGCAGGTTTACTGGAAAACTTTTGGAATACAAAGAGAAAGGCTGGGAATTCTTTTTGTATTCTCCACTTCTGTTTCTTTCTTTCTTTTTTTTTTTTTTTTTGTTGTTGAGGAAGATTAGCCCTGAGCTAACATCTGCCTCCAATCCTCCTCTTTTTGCTGAGGAAGACTGGCCCTGAGCTAACATCTGTGCCCATCTTCCTCTACTTTATATGTGGGACGCCTGCCACAGCATGGCTTGCCAAGAGGTGCCATGTCCACACCTGGGATCTGAATTGGCGAACCCCGGGCCACCGGAGTGGAACATGTGAACTTAACCTCTGCGCCACCGGGCCAGCCCCCCACTTCTGTTTCTTTAGAGCTCTGGGCAAATTTCACTGTCATTTTTTGGGGGGGTCTATCATTCTTGGAGATTTACAAAAAAAATTATCTTATTGCCTAAGCGTTGTGTTTCTTACCTTGGCCGAGAGAGAGAGACTGAGAGAGAGAGAATGAAAGATAGGAAGGCATTTTTTGAAAAGAATTCTCCTTTGGGGAGTGACTTACTGTTTGGAACTTTTAAGATCAACTTGTGATAAGGTGGTCAAATAAACAATACGTAGTCAGGGACACCTTGCTTTTCAAGCAGGATTTTTCTCTATTTTAGTCTTGTATAATCTTGAAATGAGCACAATGGCCTACAAAAGAGAAAATATAATAATGGTTGTAATACTGAATTTGGATAAGCATTCTTGAGCACTAAGTTCTCTGTAGTCAATAATTACCCAAGAATCTTGCACTATAGAGAAGGCAAGGCCTATGTAAATAGTGGGATCTTAAAACCTGACAAAAAGTGAGTCAAATATCCATTTGATATAAAGTGTTTCTATATTTCTCAACGTTCCAATGATTGGCAGAATTTTTTTCTCAGCTTGATATATGCCCAAACGTGCAAAGTTTACTTGTCTCTTAGTCTTTCTGCACTCATTTTCAGCATTCTGACTTCCTCGCTGCTCTCTCTACCACGAATCAATGCAGGCAAACTTACATTTAGACCAGAGAAGGGAATATTTCTGTTCCCACGCTTGGCAAAAGGGAAGCATTTGTTGTTTCTATCCACCAGCTCCCCCCCTAATTTTGTTACATAGAATTGTTTTTAGACCGGGTGAGGGTAGTGTGTTGTCAAGAGAATCTGTTAAAAGTGCGGCATCTGGTTACTCTAAGATCAAAAACCAAATCTCACGTGAAGAACTGTGCAGTTTGGGACTCGCTCTTCTTAATTCAATTACAGTCCAATTTTTATTTATTTTTTTCCTCAATCGAAGGCAGAGTACACACAAGACAGGCAGGGAAAAATAACAAAGGGAAGATCATACTTCGTAGGGTTTCAAGACATTTTTCCCTTGGCTTCAAATCAAGACCTACGCTAGTGACACGCGGACAGCTGAAGTCAATTTCACCCAGTTCCTGGGAATGCTTCTTTGTTACTGGAGATGACATCCCAAGCGTCTCACTCTGATGCTTACAGGCTTGCTCCACGGACTTGACATTTTCAAATGCCCCTGCAGCTCCCCAAACGAATTGTTTCTAGACATTAGACAGGCAGAACCCAAACCCTTGTTTACCTCTATTGTTTGATTTTTTCCCCCAAAGTGCCTAATCCTTTATTTGCTCTCAACCACCTGACTCCATTTAGGTTGCTAATAGTTACATCCCTCGGTAGCATGCCTTTTAAAACCTTTCTAGCACCTTCCACAGAAGAACATGCTTAAGGTTTACTCATTGAATAGTTTTCATTTTATTTTTAAAGACAAAGATACAAAATTCTAATCATCCATGCTAAACACTTGGTACGTTTCCTGCTTTTTTTTTTTTGTTTTTGGTGGGAACGGAACTCCTTTGAAAATATTTGTACACAGACACAAGGATTTTACTCAAAAAGATTAATTAGATAGTTACTCTTTTCAGGACGTAGGGTTTCTAGACTTTTTTTGTTGCCTACTCAAAACATATTGGAATCCTGTAATATATGTTTATTTTTATGTGATAAATGTACCTCTATATAAAATATTGTAAAGCATTTGTAAAAATAGAAAGTGGAAACTGATTTAAAAATAAAGTGTGAAGATGTTTATTACAAATTCTAGTCTTTTCTTTGTTTATTTGTTTGTTGGTACACATCCCTCAGTAAGGACTCACCACTTTGGGACCAATGCTTTAGACTCGCCGTTCTTAAACGCCAGCACTTAGAAGCTTGTTCAAACACAGATTCCTAAATTTATCACAGAGCTTCTGAGTCAGAACATCTAAGATAGCCCCCATAAATTTCTATACAGCTTCTAGTTGATGAGTCACACTTTGAACAATACAGTTTGAGCTATAGAATAATTTCTTGATTGGACCATTCCAGGTCCAGGTTTATTTCTAATGTAATCTTTTACTGAGGTCCAAAATGTAGGACTTGAACCCATTTGACTCAGATTATACATATCAGCTGACCATGACTGTCTGTTCTTTTCCATCTTCCTTTGAGAGTTATTTTCACATATCTAAATAAATATGCATTGGAACTTACCTAACTCAGACCAACCGAAGAAAAGGCCATCTGAATTCAGTGAAAGATGCTTCTTGAAACACAGCTTTACTGCTCTTGACCCCACAAAATGACTAGAGGCAACTGTGTGGAAGAGTTATCTGGAAATAACCTACAGATTTATGAATTAGATTAAAGTGTAATGAATAGCGTAGGATTTAAATTCAATATGATGCCTTCCAAGTAATTTGAAAAAATTTTGACCTTAGCAAGTTGAACATTCTCTGAAATACTGTTTACATTTCCTGGAAACTTGCTCACATAATCAATTTGCTTAGCAAACTTTTAGGTCAAGGACAATACAAAGAAAAATGAAAGTCCCACAGGCGTTCAGAGATTCCAAATATGTCCTGGGCTAGTGAAATTTTATACTATTTTTATAAAGTGAGCATATCCGAAGTTTATATGCCTTAAAATTTGGTAGAAGAGCTTTTCTGTGCTAAAAATAATCTACTTGATTATTATCCCTTCATTCATTTATTCGAGTATTGTATATTCATTATGTGCCAGATACTGTGCTATGCAACTGCATCACTAAGTGATGGCTATATCAAAGAATAATACAAATATATGTAAAATTATCAATATTAAATGAGCTAAAAGAAGAGGTATATGATGCTATGAAAGTACAATAGTGGGAAACGACTTTGTCCCAGAGGAAAAAGTGCTGTTTTTTTCCCACCAGGTGGTTTGCTCCTAAGTCTTTGCTTTATGAGTATTTTAAAGGTTGTCAGCACATGACCAAAGGACAGACCATCAGATTCAGCAGACTTTCAATGGTTATCTAAGACCACTGGATATATTGCTTCTTAAATGGTTTCAGAAGGTCAGCAGGAAGAAACAATATGGCAGTGGGATAGGCTAAGAAAATGGCTAGGAACTTTGGGTCAGCAATTGACTGGTTGTATTTAGTTTAATTATTAAATAAAGTGATTAAAGAATAAGGTTGAATAACTTCCTTTCCAGGCAGATTCTGAGTCTCATGGCTGTTATTACTGGATCTGCCAAACTTTCTTCTGAGTGACCGTGCCCTGCCAATTTCCCAAGTAAGCAAACTGTCCTTGCCATTTTGAAAGGCCCACTGTTCTTAGCATCCCTTTTCTAGTTGTCGTACCAGTGAAGTCCTCATCCTATACACAAAAACCTCTTAAGGATCCTTCAGGTTTTAGCCTGCTAGGGCACAGAAGGCATTATTACTCTTAGTTTTATAACAGAGTAACATTTTCATACAAATCAGAGACTTGCTGGCTTTAATTACTACACATTATTCCGTGGGAAGGAAAAAACCACTCAAACAAATTTTAAAATAAGATGTTAACAGGAGTATGATAAGTGTTTCATTCTTAGCTGCTGGTCTATTGATGAAATAGGTTTGTTCTGGGTATCTCAACAGTATTTTCATTTGTATTTTAAACCAAACCTTAGGGCAAGACTTTTCCTGTTGAAATAGTTATTCATTGAAATGGATTCTCTTTTTCCATCTTTTTGCAAGAAGAAAAATATATCAACGTTCCTTTTCTTAAGGAAACCACCTGTAAAAAAAATTATTTGCAGAATGTGGTTTATCCTTTAAACCATGTCTCTTTATGATTCCTAAACTGAGGTCACTTTGTTATGATGAATTACCAGGTTTGTATCATCCGTCATGATAGAGATCAGCAAGTTTACTCAAAACAAAGGAAATATATTAAAGCCTGATTAATAAATGAGTAGATTCTAATTTCCCCTGATATTCCTCCTTTTTTTCCAGTTTTATTTGGGAAAGTGAAAGTGACTTTGCAGAAAACTTACTAACTTATTAACTGAAGCGTGTGTATCTGCTAGATTATTCTTCATATAACTACTTTTCTGATACCACATCACTTAGCTAATTTTTCTGATTTAATTGATTCTAGAAAGAATAAAACTAGTTAGTGGTTTTTCCCTTACTGATAGATTTTTAAGTTAATACAATCTATAAAAATTTTTGGTAGAAATCTAAGTTCCTACAGATTTTCCTCAGTGGAGCCACTCTTTACTCCCCAAACCACTTGGTAAGCAATAGTGTGGCTCAGGAAGCCAAAACTGTTAATCTGGGTGATGCCACCCTGTAGCGCTTAAAAATGAGCCATGTATGCTAATTATTACAGCAAGTTTATAAAGAGAAAGAAAAAATGACGATGCCTTATGTTTACTTGTTTATCTCCTACCTTTGGACAATTGCTATACTATAACCAATGACTGAGCTATTGAAATATTATAACTCAACACCTCCCTATATACTTCATTCTGTTTCAAGCTTGGAAATTCAATTGGAAAAAAAAAAAGATTAACAAGGATCTACTATTTTCTTAGACTGTGCTGAAGTATAAAGAAGGAAAAACAAAATGAAAGTGTCATTGATCAAACAAACCATAAAGCCACACAAAAAAGAGTGTTAAGACTTCCAGTAATTTGAGGAACAAACAGTAAGTGATGCAAGGATATAAATAATGACCATGATTAAAATCCGCCTAATGCTTGAGGTACTACTGAATATAGGTCATTAGCCTGGCTTTGCCGGTGTGTAGGACCTATGTTAGATTTTGTGGTTCATTTGAATGTGAGGGTGTTCTGGAGAGGACTTCTGTCAACCCTTTGATTGCCAGGATCAATTTGGCTGAACTGAGTGACTAGGCAGATGTCCACTTTCTCCTCTTACAGTTCTAGGCTTGTTCCTCCTGAGACTGGTTCTATGACAGTCTTATCTGAGAAAGGAAAATTATTTTTCAGTCAAAGGAAGAGCCAAATAATTGCACTCTCCTAATAGCATATAGAATTTAAAATTTTTTATTGAAACATGCAACTGTAAAAGTTTGGACTTAAATGGGCTTCTTTTTCTTAATTTCTGAGTTTCTTGTATAGAAAATAAGGCCATAGTAAAAAGACCAGGGAAAAGTGATTTCAGATGTTTCTCCTCCAGATAATGGGGGCTCCGTCCCCCCTTGTTACTATTTCAGAACTTACAGCGGGACCAAACCCAAGTTGTCTTACTAACTCAGTGGACAATGATACATACTTTTCCCCTGTGAGTTAAGTAGAAGGATTGAGAGCGCAATCATAGGATGGACTATGGCATGAAAACTCCTAATGTACTGTAACAGGAAGGAAAGGGAGTGGGGAGACAGACAAATAAACTAGGAACTGTATGAGGGGAACCATTTGTAAGCTAAGAATGTTTATGAAAATGCACATTCTTCAAAAATAATGACATGGCTGTTTACTCTAGAGCTAGATTGCACTTTGATCTCTCACCAAGGGAGACCTCAGTTTATGTCCTTGTGACACTAACACTAACCATCTAGATGACTGACTTGATTTTTTTAGTTTTCATCCAGTTTTGGCATCTCCTAGATATAAATTATGTTAACACATGGTATAGAAGAGCAATTATAGAACTGTTTAATGAAAGATAATTTCTGGTCGGAACTTCTCCACAAATACTGAGGAGAGCTCCAAGACAAGGATGCATTTGGGTCTCTGTCCATTAAAGGAACAAACTCTTGGCGGTAGATTCACCTGGAACATTTTGTTAATATGATCTCATAAGCACATTTTGCCAAACATACAGCAACAGACACAATCTAGGTCTCCTAATTTCATCCATGTATACAAAACATAGGCTTTTATGCTAATTTACAGCTGTTGATCATTTCACACTTGAAAATGAGCCTGGACAAATCAACTTTTATTCTCAATTGAAAAGTTTGCTTACTCATCTTTCTCAATGTCTGATCAACCTAACTTTCTGAAGTATGTCCATAACACTTAAGATTTTGGAGCTTTAGATTTAATTGTAAAATTTATCATACAGTAGATAAATAGTTCGGTTTTCCCTTTGATTATGATTTTAGTTCTATATACACAATAAATTTATATATTGAAATTCAGAGTACATCTCAACTCTTCAAGAACTGTAGCAGGATTGCCACTTAGGTTTGTGACCTCAAAAATCAATCTCAATAATTATGTTGAGTTTGATTGATTTTGGTTTAAACAAAAGATTCCATTTGAAAATGATCAAAAAGCCAATCTTCATGGAACTAAATTATTCCTTATGGAGAACTCAAGTATAATTATTGAGAACGAATAGCGTTTTAAAGTTACTTTCATAGAGTTTTATTCAGAGATACACACATGAATAGAGGTTACCATCTCTAAATTTTCAGCTGACTCCTAGAATCTGCTATGTCAAAATGTCTCACCAGGAAAATAATTATTTGTATAACTCCCGTTGCTAGCCCACTAATGATCTGAGACTCCCATTTACTATATACCTAAAAAGTCTGAGCCTATAGCTCTTAGCTCCTAATTTAGATAATATCAAATTTAGTTTGTTATAATTCGATTCTAAGGTTCCCACATATTTTACTATGAAATGACAATGATGCGTGTAACAAGTTTATTGAGGAATCTACTCATTGGAGTGTAGATATGACATGATTAATTTCTCTCCTGTATGTATCTGGATAATGGCACTCAGAAAAGCTTGGCTAGGTTTAAACTTTTCTCAGTTATTTTGGTTACAGAACAATCTCATCTGGTAATTAATACTCAGTTCTCTTTATTTAAAACGATTTCAGTCTTTTAAAAGAAAATCTCAAGCTCAATTCAGCGCTCTTCTCCCCTTCGCCGTGTGGCTACTTGAAGCAGTAAAGGGAATGTGCTCTTGCACCTCATCCTTCTTCCTTTCAGAAGAGGCGCTAACGAATATCTTTTCATGCAGTTCCACTGAAATCAATGTGGTACTTCCTTGTTCTCCCTGAGGGCCACTGAGTGCTGAGATGGTGTGCAATTTGCTCTATTTTTATCTTAGGCTACACTACAGTCCTTTCAAACTTAGCTGGAAGGGGCTACCCAACAGCCCCTACACAAGAAGTAGGTAGGAATTTTTACATTCAGTGTGCCTCTCGATTTTAGGGGACACGTGAAGTATCCCTCTAATGGAAGTATCCTTCCACTGTAGGGTTGGAAGATTTGAGAACAATGATGCACTATACTCAGTTTCTCAAATTACTCTTTTGAGAACTGTCTCTCCATGCTCCACTATGGGACTCCACAGAATGAGACATGCTATTCAGCCAGAGAATAGCATGCCAATGGCCTTTCTTGCAGGAGCTTCTATTCTTCATGAGTGACTCTTTCAGAGCCTCTCTGATTTGGTCTTATAAAGCTCACCCCTTTTCCAGTTCTCCCAGAGTTCACGTTATATTGACTTGGACAGGATAGAAAGAGTATGTCCTCAGATGTCAGTGGTCCTGACTAGCTCTCTGACCTGAGGATGTGGGGTGTCCTCTGGCTTTTTTCTTAGCTTTGGTATTTAACTACAATTCCTAGACAATACAAAAAGTTCCAGTCAATATTTAGTTATACAAGTTTCTATAAATCAAGCATTAAAAGAAAAATTGATTACTTATTTCCAGAGAATAAGAGAAACTTGAGTGTATATAGATGCAAATTGAATTGATCAATTTAAAAAATTGTATAGTTACTATTTTTGTGGAGTGTTTTTGCTGTTCTTACTTTTTTGTCCTCTGGAAGGAATTTTCACTTGCTGATGTTTTCCTATGTATTTTAACTCCTATATTTAGTCCTCTCATTCATCTCAAATTAGATAGGAATTGAGGTTTGGTTTTTTTTGGGTTTTTTTTCCTGTAGATATCCAACTGTTCCAACACCATTTGTTGAAAAGTTTATTCTTTCTCCACGGAATTACCTTGGTGCCTTTGTCAAATATCAACCGATCACATAAGTATGGGTCTATCTCTAAATTTTCTGTTCTATTTCATTAACGTATTTGCCTCTCCTTATGTCACCATCTTGATTACTGTAGTTTTACGGTAACTCTTAAAATCAGACCTTGAATCTGAGAGCTTGCTAAATTTATTATTAGTTCTGCTGACCTTTAGGATTTTCTACATAAACAACCATGTTTTCTACAAATTGAATACTTCTCTCTTTTAAATCTGGATGCCTTTTCTCCCCCTCCATTTGCTCTATTGCACTGATTAGGGTTTCCTACACGACGTTAAATATAAGAGACAAGAGCAGAATCTGTGTCTTGCTTACAGTCTTGGGAGGAACACATTCAATATCTCACCATGAGTATAATGTTAACTCTAGGTTTTAAAAAATGTTCTTTATCATATTGAGGATGTTCACTTCTGTTCTTAATTGCAAAGGGTTTTTATCATGAAAGGTTGGTGAATTTTGTCCTACTAGGGATTGCTTAGCTTAATTCCACAGATTTTGATGTTTTCATTGTTATTCAGCTCAAGATATTTCTAATTTTCTTTGAGATTTCTGTCTTGAGTTATGGGTCATTCAGTGGTGTATTGCTTATTGTAAATGTTTAGGGATTTCTTTGATATCCTATTATATTGATTTTTAATTTTATTCTATTTTGGTCGAAGAATATGCTCTGTTATGCTATGTTAACCACGTATTTAGCACTTATAGTGTTCTTTCTATCTTCCTTTAGATCAAAATTTTCATCTGGTTTTATTCCTCTTATCCTAAAGAACTTCCTTTGTTCTTTGTAAGAGTGCAGATCTGCTAGCAATAATAGCTCAGCTTTTCTTTTTCTCAAAATACCTTTATTTCAACTTTAGGATTGAAAAATATTTTTGTTGGATATAGAATTCTTATTTGACAGAACGTTTTTCATCTTTCATCATTTTAAAGTGTCCTCTCATTATGCTTTGCCTTCCATTGTGTCTGATGAGAAGTTACCTGCCTTTCTTATTGCTCCTCTTATATAATGTGATCTTCCGCACCCCAATCCTTTGCATGCATTTTAAGGTTTATTCTTCATCTTTAACTTCAGGGGAATCATTGGATAAATGCGGATATCTTTTAGTATCATTCTCCTCTTTCAAAGGTCAAATCTCTTCTGCTTCTGTCTGCTTATGATCACTCTTCAGTACCAACAGTTTTTTATTATTTTTGGAGTTTATAATTGTTATCTGAGAGGATTGGTCTAATAAAAGCTACTAAAACATTACCTGAAGCCTCAATGCTATTTATATAGTCTTGTAATTTTTTTCATAATATTATTTTAATGGACTTTATTTTTTTAGAACAGTTTTAGATTCACTGCAAAATTGAAAGGAAGGCACACAGATTTCTCATATACCCCTTGCCACCACATGCATAGCCTCTCCTCCATTATCAACAATCTCCACCAGAGTGGTACATTTGTTACAATTGAATTTACGTTGATACATTATTATCCCCCAAAGTCCATAGTTTACATTAGGGTTCATTCTTGGTGTTGCACATTCTATGGGTTTGGCCAAATTTATAATTACATTCATCCACAATTATAGTAACATACAGAGTAGTTTCACTGCCCTAAAAATTCTCTGTGCTCCACTTATTAATCCTTTCCTCCCTCCTAACCCCTGGCAACCACGGATCTTTTTACTGTCTCCATTGTTTTGCCTTTTACAGAATGTCATATAGTTGGAATCACACAGTATGCAGCCTTTTCATATTGGCTCCTCTCACTTAGTAATATGCATCTAAGTTTCCTCCATATCTTTTCGTGGCTTGATAGCTCCTTTCTCTTTAGCACTGAGTTATATTCCATTTTCCAGATGTACCACAGTTTATCCATTCACCGATGGAATTTCGTAACATTTTTACATAAAGTTTTTCATTTTATTTCTTCAAATTTATTTTTTATATTTTATAGAAAATAAAATTCATCTTGAAAGATAGCGTGAACTCCTTCTCATATCCAGTGAATAAATGATCAAGTTAGAAATAGAACTTGTAAAATTGAAAATGTGACCAAGGTCTCCTGTCCCAGGGATTTGGCTCAAGCTGTCTTTGCATGCCATTATGCCTACTCTTTATCAATTTAATTTGAATCACCTTTCAGGTCTTACTCCAAATGTCATTCCCTAATCTAAATTATTTCTAGATGTATTATTCTTTCTCTTGGTAACTTGTTCTTTTTAATTTATATCTTAATTATAATAATAAACTGGATACTTTCTGCCTATATATTGGTTTAATATATGTCTCTCTTTGTAGATGGTAAGCAATAAGAGGACATCAACATCTGTTTTACTCATCCTGTGCCTAGATCAGTGACTGACATAAATTATGCACTCAATAAATATTTATTGAGTGAAGAAACAGGCCAGTAGTCTTTCCAGTCTATCATGCTATTTCTGTGTCAAATATAGGAACTAGAGCCAAGTTCCTAGCACATTTTAGTAATTAGTTGGAGACAAAAGTCAGCGTTTATGAATTTATTTTGCAGTCTACTTTAAGACCTCAATATATTAATTTTTACAACTGGAATATTTTGAAATGTTTCATTTCTTTATATCTTTTAGAGAGATATAAAGGATTGAATTAGTCCTGAGCAAAGCAAAAGAAATCTGTTTGTTCTGTAGGTTTGTAAACTTGTCACTTAAACACTTGTAAGGCATAATAAAATTAAAAATTTAATTATTTATAATACACAAAAGCCAGCATTTAGTAGCAATTATTTTCAAAAGCAAGAGCTTAAACTCAAAGCAATAACTAAGACTTGATAAAGAGCTCTCTTTATATTAAAGAATTCCCTTTGATAAAGTGCTCCAAGAGACTGAAATGATGAAAAATTTTAAGTCCTAGGAAAAAGTCAAATTTAAAGTTCTGATTGCTATGGCAAAAATAACACAGCATCCTAGAATATAGAGTGACTGTGGCAAATTGGTGTGTGTGTCAAAGATTGGGAGGTGGTCTAGATGATGTGATCAAGAAAGAGTCATTTGAAAAGATTAATGTTTGGGCAGAATCCCAAATGAGGAAAGGGGCAAGACCTGTGAAGTTCTTTAGGAAGATTGTCCAAGTAGAAGGAAAGACTTAAAAACCTTTGCTAGCCAAAAAACTTGGAGTGTTCAAGAGACAAAAAGAAGGTTGGTATGCCTAGATCCTGGAGAACAATACAGAGATGTTAGATGAGCACCAGGAAGCAGGCAGAATCTGGATCATTCAAGGTCTTGAAGCAATGGTCAGGAGTTTGAATTTTGTTCTAAAAGCAGTGGCAGCAGAATATGGCTACATCTTCATTGTTAATCCAAAAGGGGGGGAGTAGACACACTGCAGTTAGCAGAGCCAACTTTCGCATGGGCACAGTGGATAAACACCTTTTGGATTTTGTTAGTATTGAGAACTCCTGAGTCAAATATTTTCACGATTGTAATTAAAACTAACTACCAGTTACTTGTGGATTTATAATTCATGAAGAACATTTCTAGGTACACTGTCATTTATTCCTCAATTCTGATGAGTCAATATTAATATTACTACAAATTTGTAACTGAGGAAAGCAAGGAAGACATTGAGTGACTCGTTCTGGATTCACTAATTTATTCAACGTATATTTATTTGAGCACCTACTATGTGGCACTGGAACAATTGTATACAAATTAATTAAATTCATGCCCTCATGAAGCTTATATTCTAGCAGAGAAGAGAGACAATAAACGAATACATAGGTGTCACATAGTGGTACATGCTTGAGAGAAGAGTAAAACAGAGTGAAGAGAGAGAGTGTCAGAGGAGAGGCTATTTTAGGCAGGGTGGTCTGGCAAGGCCTCTTGGAGGAGATGCTCTTTGAGCAGACATTTGAATGAAGTAAGACTGGAGGAGAGGAGGGAATCATATAAATATCCAGAACCTGAAACCAAATGTTTAAAATCGAAATCCCGTGCTTTTGGCAGAATTTACTTATTGGTTACTGAGGTCAAAAGTCCCACCAACAGGTTTGGAAAGCTTTTAAATTGTAGTTACAATGTTAGTATATAAAAATATAGCCTATATAGAATATATATATATCCAATACAGAATAGCCTCTAATTCTAATTGGGGACAATTTAATCACTTATGGTTTCATTATATCACTTTAAGGTTAATCCAGTCTTTTAGGGGCAAGTAGCTTTTTATTTATTTATTTTTTTTTTGCTAGGAGAGATTCACCCTGAGCTAGCATCTCTTGCCAATCTTTCTCTATTTTTCTTTTTCCTCCCCAAAGCCCCAGTACATCGTTGTATATTCTGGTTGTAAGTCCTAGTTCTTCTATGTGGGCTGGGGCTGCAGCATGGCTACTGACAGACAAGTGGTGTGGTTCCAAGCCCGGGAACTAAACCTGGTCTGCTGAAGTGGAGTGCACCAAACTTTAACTACTAGGGCATCGGGGCTGGCTCACAAGTAGCTTTTAGAGTTTTGCTCTCTTCCTTCTTCTTCTTCCCCTCATTCCACATAGCGACCAGCTCTGTCAAGGCTAAAGTACAACGTGGCACTTGGGGCACACAACGTCTTCCAGTCCTCCATCTTTTCTGCTGACTTGGTCTTTGAGAGTCTACTTTTGTCCTTGCTGCACCTGCTGCTGGTGGCACACGTCTGTTCTCTTGGCATGAGCAATGCAGCGCAATTGCTCCCTGCAGCTAGGCCACTCTTCCTGCCAACTGCCCTGGCCCTGGAGTGAGGTCGATTGATGGCTCCTGTTCCATCTCACTCTGGAGTTTTCCACTCTGCAGCCCTCTGCTACACAGCAGCTTGGCCTCCAGTGCCCTGGGGGAGCTCCCAGCATTCCTAACTCAATCTGAACTTCCTACAGGGGCACACGGCACCTTCTGGGTCTCTGCAGTGCCACACTGTAGCTGAGGGAGACTCCAACCTGGAAAGGGGCTAGGCTCGGAGTCTCTTTCTTAATCCCCAGCTCTCTTCCTTCCAACTGTACCAACTTGTCTCTTTTTAAGTGAGAAATTGCTGTTAACATCACATCAGGCTGTTCTGATTTTTGTTTTGTTTTATTTTTAAATGCTCAGAAGAGACAAAACAAGTGTTCTTCATTTATGAGGGCTGAACTCAAGAGACAAATAGTTTTGCTTTGAACTCCAACAAAGATTTGGCTTGGAAGATGAATAACCAAAGCTTGGAGGACTCAGAACATGCAATGACCCTCAAAGAAGGGTGCTGCAGACCTGTTATACAGGAATATCTCCCAGATTGCCTTTGGGAGTCTCAGGGAGGAGATGTCTGAGTGAGAATATTTCTTTAAAGTAAGAAGAAGCCATTTATCTTAGGCACCCATCCCTCTTGAATGATGAGAAACCCCTGCATTATAAATTAGTGTGGATAGAAGGATTAAACAGTGATGTAGAAATTCCATAAGTTGATAAGATTGACTTTTTTTTTCAAATATGACATGGTAGACACACCTGTTTACATTGGCTTACAATAAATCTGGCCTTTGTTTTCTTGAGCAGATTTTGGGAGGCTTCTTATCATGATTTGACAATAAGTAAAGTATTAGGAAGAAGGCATCTATTTAAAGAGTTTAGGTATTTTTTAGATTTAAGTGAATAATATGTAGCTTGCATTTATTTTTCTATATGAAGCATGCATTTCATAAAATATAAGTGATAAAATGATAAATACTAATGGAGACAGTAGCAAACTCCCTGCCTTTGTCAATCAATATCTTCTTTAAGTCTACCAGCTTATCTTGTTTTTGTGTGTGTGTGTGTGTGTGAGGAAGATTGGCCCTGAGCTAACATTTGTTACCAATCTTCCTCTTTTTGCTTGAGGAAGATTGCCGCTGAGCCAACATCTGTGCCAATCCTCCTCTATCCTGTATGTGGGACACTGTCACAGCATGGCTTGACGAGTTGTGTGTTGGTCCATGCCTGGGATCTGAAATGGCGAACCCTGGGCTGCCAAAGTGGAGCACATGAACCCAACTACAACGCCACCAGCTCAGCCCCATACCAGCTTCCTTTTAACCACTTGTTTAAACATTCGTTAATGGACCACTGACAATTAAAAACTTACTCCCCCAAAGGTATCAACATGTTAGTAATGTAAAAGGGCATAAGATGAATGATGTTAGCAACTAGGTCCTTCCTGTTTTATGACTGATTTCTCAAGCAGAGACCCCAGTGTAAAGTCTTGAACTTCAAAATACTTAGGTATATAATTGATAAATAAACATTTTAATGTCTTCCTTATGAACAATCAATTCAATTCAGGGTAGTAATATGATGTGATAGAAAACAATACATGTGTAAAGATTACAGTTGCCTGCTTCCCTTTGGTACAAAAGAGGATGAGTTGAGAGAGACAGAGATGGGGTTGGGGATGGGGAGGAAGAGAGAGATTTTCTTTGTTTAACAGATTAAGATATTTTTGAAAATACAGATCAGAGGGGTCCCAAAAGAGGAAAAATCTTCCCATTTAACAAAATGGTAGAGCATCCTGGAAGGGGTCTGGAAAGACGTGAGACAGAAAGGAGTTAGAGAAAGTTGGCTGGAGAGGGAAGATGAAGGGCTCGGCTGCAAGAGACAGAGCGGAAAGGAAAAGAGGAAAGTGAGAATGAGAGAGACCTGTCATCCCTGGAGAGTAGTGAATCAGTTGACTATTTTTATTTCTCTATTTTCTGTGTCTAAGAAATATAATGTAGCCATTAAGAGCAAGTCTCTACTTATTGATTGTCTAGATTGAAAATCCAGGTTTTACTTAACCTCTCTAAGGCTTAATTTTCACATCAATAAAATGTTGTTTAATAGTCATACCTAATTTGTACGGTTATTTAGAAGATCAAATGCGTTAATAGATATAATGGACTTGAACAATGCCTGGCATATAGAAAACATTGAATCAGTTTTACGTTTAATTGTTATTTTTACATTATTTTTATTATTGTTTCCTCTGCAAAACCAAAAGAAGAGGAGTGAAAGAAAAAGAAGAAAATCAAAACTGGTTCTCAGAAGGGATCTGGCAACCAAATTCTCACTGAGATGTTAACAACTAAACGTATTCAGTGGATTAGCACTTAACTAGAAACAATAACTTAAGCCAGAGTACAGCTTCTCCAATGGAACCTTGGCCATTTCTATTCTCAGGGGCACAATATGTAACCTTTTGAGGTTGACTTTTTCACTCGGCATAATTCCCTGGTGATCTGTCCAAGCTGTTGCATGTGTCGCTAATTTTTTGCTTTATATTGCTGAGTAATATTCCATGGTTTGAAGGTAGCACAGTTTAACTGTTTACCATTGAAGGATATTTGTGTTGTTTCTAGTTTGGAACTATTATGAATAAAGCTATTATGAACATTTGTGTGCAGGTTTTTGTGTGGACATAAAAGTCCATTTCTCTGGGATAAATGCCTAAGATTGCACCTACTGGGACATATAGTAGTTACATTTTTAGTTTAGTAAGGAACTGTCATACTCTTTCCCAAAGTGGCTGTACCATTTTACATTTTCACTAGCAATGTATACTGATCCAATTTCATAGCATTCTCACCAGCATTTGGTGTTTAGCACTATTTTTTTATTTTAGTCTTTGTACTTTCAATTTGCATTTCCCTGGTGGCTGATGACATTGAATACTTTTTCGTGTGCTTATCTGCCATCTGTCTATCTTTTCAGGGAAAAGCGTTTTTACGTTTTTTGCCTTGTTTCTGATTGGATTTTTTTAACAGATGAGTTTTAAAGAATTCTTTTTTTATTTTCCTTTTTCTCCCCAAAGCCCCCCTGTACATAGTTGTATATTCTTCGTTGTAGTCCTTCTACTTGTGGCATGTGGGACGCTGCCTCAGCGTGGTCTGATGAGCAGTGCCATGTCCGCGCCCAGGATTCGAACCAACGAAACACTGGGCCGCCTGCAGCGGAGCGCGCGAACTTAACCACTCGGCCACGGGGCCAGCCCCTTAAAGAATTCTTTATATATTCTATATATTGGTCCTTTGTCAGATATCTATCTTTCAAATATCTTCTCCAAATCTGTAGCTTTTCTTTTTGTCCATATCACAGGTTTTTTGCAGAACAAGATATTTTAATTTTGTTGAGTCCCAATGATTACTTTTTTCTTTTGTGGATTATGCTTTTGGAGGCGAGTCTCAAACCTCTTTGCCTAGTCCTAGGTCTCAAAGATTTTCTTCTATTTTTTTTCCTAAAAGTTTTATAGTTTTACACTTTATGTTCACGTCCATGATTCATTTTAAGTTAATTTTTGCGTAAGTTGTGAGATTTAGATTGAACTTTTAGATTAATCTTTTTTGCCTATGGCTATCCAATCGTTCTTGCACCATTTTTTTTGAAAAGGCTTTCTTCTTTCATTGACTAATTTTTGCATCTTTGTCAAAAATTATTTGGCTATACTTATATGGCTCTATTTCTGGATTCTCTACTCTGTTTCATCATTTTATGTGTCTATCCCCCACCTCATTGTCTTGTTTACTATAACTATATATTAAGCATTAACACCAGTAAGGGTGATTCTCCCAAACTTATTCTTGTTTCTACAAATCATTTTAGCTATTGTAGACCATTTCCCTTTCCATATAAATTTTAGATCTAACTTGTCAATGTCTACAGAAATCTTGCTGGAATCACTAGGTTTTTAAAGTCATACATAGACCAACAGCAGACAAGTACTTTGTTAAAATCACATAGCTAGCAAATGGCAGGAGTGGTATTTTTGGACTCAGTCTGATCTGGAGCTCACATGCTCAACAACTGTCTCTTCATATTATATTATCCCCAAAGACCAAGTGTATGACCAGTGCCTCTCCCCTAGAATTGAATACTGTGTGTAAGCATGGTAGATGTTTGAAGCTGGGTGGGGAAGGGTGGGGAGTTATTCTAAATCTGCAATTAAATTGGATGTTATATTCTCCAAATGCAAACAATAGCAACAAATAACATTTTGTCCACACCATTTGCAGGATACTTTTTATCTATTCAAAATTCTCCTTTAAGCAGTGACCACTTCACTTACAAGAGCCCACACTGTGAAATTAAAAGGAGCATAACGCTAAACCATGTCTTGCCTTAGGATGGACTTGAGCTCTAAGTCATCCTTGATGACTTATGGCTTCCAATGTCTTAGAAGATAATTTCTACTTTTGATACAAGTTGAATGGTCTATCACTAAAAATATCACCACTAAAGCCAAAACACTTGTTTTCTTATCAATATTTAATTTTGTATTCCCCCAATGCCAGTTCCTATGAACCTCTCTTTCCATGGCTTGCCAAGCAGAAATTTCTATGAGTTTAATAATGTAGCAGGTAGCTTGTAGTAGAGCTACTTGGTGATGGCTTGAGGTCTGGATCACTCATCTTGCAACTCAAGCCAGCCTACATGCAGCAGGATTTCTAGCTGGAGAATTCAATAATCACTGTCCGTTTCACTGGGTTGAGTGCAGCAGGCACTGAAACAGAAGTTAGCAGCAGCGCCTTACTTGGCAGGGAGCTTGCGCTTATATGTGTGAAAACTATCCAGCAGTTGAGACATTTTACAGCTTGTGTTTCACCCACTGTTGTATAAACAGTGGAGCACACATTCAGGTTTTTATAAATTGCAAATCAAGGAATTTTTTTGTGTGTGCAAAAATTTAGTTTGGACATTGGAGTCAGACAGAGGAAGTTTGAATTCTATCCAGAATGGCTGGATTGCCTGAGGCCAGTGGTTGCTGTGTCTATAAGCTTCTCTTTTCTTTTCCATATCAGAGTGTTTTGCTCTTCCATTTCCAGCCCCTCTCCTTTCCCTGAATTATGTCTACCATTTGACTCTGCAGCTTTGAACCTGTGTTAGTGAGGATAATGCTAGGTGCTGTAAAAAACATCCAAATCTCAGTAAGTTAACACAAAATTTATTTCTCGCTAATATAAAATTCTAAAGTGGTGGAGCGGCTTTCCTTTTAACAATGGTTCAGAGACCTAGGATTCTTTCTTCTTATTGTTCCACCATTTGAAACAGATAGCTCTTGACCTTGCCCTTGTCTCTGTGTCAGGCAGTCAGAAGGAGAAGAGAGCATAGAAATTCATGCGATGGAATAAACCTGAGAGTGGAGGGTCTCGCTTGTCCCTGTGTTTCATGAAGATACACTAGTCACATGTGCACAGAAAACTGCAAAGGAGGCAGGGTAATAATAAAGATGTCTGCTCAGGAGGAAGGAGAGATGGCTTTGAACAAATGTTGAGGCTTTACAACAGTCAAAGATCTTAAACCTGCTGTGCACCAAAGTCCTACACATTTTTCTGCTAATGTTCTTTGCTCCACCATTGGTACAGTAGCTAGTACAAAACAAAACAAACAAAAGGGAGAGAAAACACGAGATTACATACGCACATTCCTTATTTTCTCCAGAGATTAAATCTGTTTGTTATTTGCATTCAGTAAACAATAAGAATAAACCACTTTATTGACGTTCCACTTTGTTTTAGGCTGGTAGAATTCTGAAAGCTCAGCTTCCCACACTCTGCGTTGACAAAATCTACTAGATCCGCTCTGCAGGAGATTCGGAGCACACATTTAAGGTAATCCCAAGGGTAAAAGGTTATGGAAAAACTGCATGCACTAAAAAATAATTTATGATAGGTCAGGAATTTTGACAATAAGGTAATTCTGTAATACTTGACAACAATTTCCCAGGATTTCTCTCATGGATTAGCTAAGAAATAAAGATAAACATATAGTATTTAATCTAACTTGTAACTTGCAGAAATAATCAACATGAAATGAAATTGAGAATAGTTAAAATGGCTCACTGTAAAATTTGCTATTGACTGACAAACCAACTCTTGTTAACAAAACATACATTTGCAAAATTAACAAATTTTAGAAAATAATTGACTCCTTGAAAATAACGGCCACAAAACAAATTTCACATTAGCTAAATTTGTGATCATAAAAATTTGATTTAGACAGAATAAAATTTTTATTGACAAATTGAAACTTCTTTATAAAAGTAACATAGTAAACGATGTTAATCTCAGTGATGTTAATTTACTTAAGACAATAGTAAGAGACTCAATGCCTAAAAAATTCATCAGGAAATTAAATTGGCTTACTGTAGTTTGCTGCAGAAAATATTTTCTTGATAAAAATTCATTCATGTCATTATAATTCTGATTTAAAAGTTTGCATTCGTAAATGTGTAGTTTGACTATCATGGTATCAAAATAATGAGGTCAAAATCTCCCAGATTCTCCTTATCTGTGCAAGAAGGATAATGTAATTGGGTTTTCATCACAAATATTTTGTGAAGTGGTTCTCACACTTTAATGTACATCAGAGTCACCTGGAGGCCTTGTAATCTGGGTAGGGACAGAGAGTTTCCATTTCCAACAAATTTCCAGTCAGTGCTGATACTGTTGGTGTGGGTACCACACTGTGGGTACCCCTTGACCATTTTTGTTCATACTGGCTTTTGGTGTACTTTTTCTTCCAACAGCCAGCATCTGAATCTCTTTGTAGGAAGACAGGCCTCAGGTTTCAGCACCCTGCTTTGCCTTCTCATACAGAGAGCCAGGAATGCCTAGAAATTCGTAGCTCCCCACCTTACCCTAGATGGCCCTTAATCAAGGGCTGCAGGTGCCGGTGTATAAATACTACAGATCCCTGAGCAAGATTACACTGAAGTGTGCCTATGCGGTCTCCAGGTGCACCCTGGGAGATAGAGTCAAAATTATTTTTACTGGACACTTGGCAAGAGAAGTTTGAGTGTAGGGTTGGGGGAGAAAACCTTGTCTGGAGTGAGTTTGAGAGAAACTGGGTGGTGAGAAAATGAGCAGCAGTTTAGACAACTCACACAAGACATTTGACTATCAAAGGGAGCAGAGAAACCAAGCGGTGCTTGGAGAAGAAAGTGGAGTCAAAAGAGCTATTTTTTAAGATAAGAGCTATTGTGCCTTGTTTGTATGTTGGCAGGAATGATTCAGTGAAGAGAGAGAAAGATAGAGAGGAGATGTGTGCGCAGAGCAGCAAAGTCCTTGAGTACATGAGAGAGAAATGGATTTGATACACAGGTGGAGAGGCAGCTTTCTATTGGAGGGTCAACATTTCCTCCATTAATTAGGAAAGCATAAAGAGAATCCAAGACTCTTTCTTCTCCCATCTCTCACATTTTATTAGCCCCTAAATTCTGCCAAGTCTCTCCTAATATTTTTCCAAACTGCCTGCCCTTTCTCTATATCCCCACTGCCACAGCTTTAGTTGGGGCACTCATGATCTGTCACCTTTATTTTTCAGTGGCTTCCCGTGGGCTCTTGCTTCCAGCCTTACCCCTTTTCAATCCATTCTGCCGTGCTACCATGAGACATCTTTGTAAGATGCAAATCTGAGCATCTCACTCCCCTGCTCAAAATCCTTCATCCACTCTCCTGCTGGATGAAATTTTAAATTCATTGGTTCAATACACAAAGTCTTTGATGGTCTGTCCCCTGCCAATATATCCAGTTTCTTCTCCTGATACTCATCCTGCAGTCCTTTGCAATCATATAATAATGAGCATCATGCAGTTCCTCTAAATGTACCAAATACTCGTACACCTTTGTCTTCATATTTTTTTGTTCCTTTTTCTCAAAACACTCTTCCATTTGCCTGTCTGGCCAATTCCTGTTTATCCTTCATCTCAACTCAGGCATTACTCCTCCTGTTAGTTAAATGAATACCATTATGATTGAATGCATAATAGGTGTTAATTATAGCAACTAATCCAAATGCTCAATTTTCCGTGGTCAAACCACATTTTCCAATTTTGGGTTTGAAAAATTTGTCCCAGGGAATGGTAGGCAATTACTTCATGCCAAGGTGTGAATCAGACTTCAGCTTACCAGGGATCGTTTACATTTTCTCAATGGAGTTTGAAAAGTAAGCACAAAAGCGTATTGAGGAATGCTCACCCTTTCTAACTTTTTGCCAAGGGGTAAAATCCGTGGGCTCAGCAACTCTTGGAAAGATTTCCATTATCTCTGCAAGTCTGCCCACCCGCTAGTTTCTTAGGGGAAGTGAGAGTGATCACTAGAGAGAATGGGGATGGCATAATGCCCCAAAATATTCGAAATTGAGATTGTGAGGGAAGGTGGAAATTTTACTATAATTTATACTAATGACTTATTTGGGCAATCACCACACTGGGAAAATTCTTACAGTTTATACCAGCACCCCAGCAACTTTGTAAAGTGAGATCCGGAATACTAATCGCCACGACACAAAGGAAGTGCTAGGTAGCTTACAAGAGCAAAGTCAGAATAACTCTTGAGACCACGTTAGTTCAAATGATGCTCAGTTCAAACTCCATTAGGGATCTTGGACTGGAGGGTGAACCTAGAACTGTTGTCCCACAGATGGGATAATGACGGAGCTGTAAAAAGGGAAAGCGGGAGAAGCTGGAGTGGGCTCTGGGGGTAACTGAGAATCAGAAGACTACGCAAAAAACGAAGAAAAGTCATGTTTGGGAAGCACCTAGAGCACTACAGAACTCACCAACTGCCACCAAAAGGGACAGATATCATACGTGAACTTGTAAACATTACGGGGGAAACAGTTATGATTTATTTGAAAACCTTCGCAGTAGTACCTTTTGCCAAAAAGCAATATTTCTATGAAGAGGTTATAAAGCAACCTCTGTGATGATTGTACTTTTTTGAAAAAAAATTTTCTTGGTTTGTTTTTTAAAGTTTTTGAAGCTTTGATTTTCAGCTTCTTTGCCTTTTCATAGTTTGCCGTGACTGCCGCTTTAAGAAATGTTTTTGTTGTTACTGCTCCATTTTAATCTTTCACTTTGTATTAACAAAATCAAAACCAGCACAATTAGATACCTCCTGATTCTGATTTGTTTTAATACTAAGAGAATGTTTGAAATGGCACAAGCAGTGGGGGTAATACTTCAAGCCGTGGTGGCTGCGACATTGGAGTTCTAGAAGCAAACATCAAAAGATAGCTTGAAAGAAAGACCAAAAACATCTAAACCAATAATTCTTTACATTTGTGTTTTTATTTTATTGTAGTCTTCACAATGAAAGCAAGAGGATCGGGTGGAGAGAAAAAGATGCTTGTAATCTTATTTTAATCATGCAATTTAAAATAAAATCAAAACGACTTTCTCTTTTGCTTTTAAAATGGACAATCAAGCCGTGTATCTATAACTCAAAAAAATTAGTGACTAGAAGATGTTCAACAGTCAGTGCCCAACTGTCTCATTTTGTTAGAATAAATGAAAAAGAAAATGAGCAAGACTCAGAAAGCAGGATTATAATTAAGCTACATTGATCCAAACACTCACCTCTTCTGTTTATCTATTGGACATCTTGAACAAGATGGAAATGCTAGAAACAAAACCAAGGCAAGATCTGCAAGTGATAGCAATTTGGCTGCAGAGGGAGATAAATGAATAAATGGGCCTTTGAAACATCACAGCAGGCGGAATTAGCAAGAAATGGTTGCAGTTGTACACATGTGGATTGCAGTATCACAGTTATGAAACATCTAAGGACTTGATTGCTCATTCCTTTTCTTATTAGTATTATTATTTTTAAAGTCTCCTAGCAATAACATTTTGGAGCTTGAAAGTGTTACCTTTGTTCTTATTCCATTTTAAGTCTGGCAGTTAAGTCCAGATTCTACTGTGTTAGCCCTAGTGCCTTCATGGATAAATTTTTTTATGTGAAATTTGGGTGGCCGCAGTACATTAGCTTTTTTCTCTCACCATTCATTTCGGTAGATTTTCAGTTCATTGAAACACAGCAAGTGTTTGGGTTCCTATAAAAGGCTCTTATATTCCTTTTATTAAAGAAAAAAGAATAGCCCTGGGCATGATGAGAAATTTTTGAATTCTGTTCTCTGGATGATAAAATAGTGAATTGAAATGATGTATCAAACATCATCCGCTTGCCTCCACCACATCTTGGTTTATGGATCCGTGTCCTCTACTCCTCATCCTCAGAAATATGGAGGGGTAGGGGGAGAAGGAGAGAGAGAGAGAAAAAAATTAAGGGAACAAAGTCCATTGGAGACATTGCCTTAAAGTGAACGAATTCACAGTGGCCCTGGATATAGCGTTCTATTTCAAGGACAGTTTCATTTATGCTGTGTATACTGTAGACAGATCCAAGAAGTGCCCTGCCAGAGCTCCCTCCTATTATTCTGTTGAGGCATCAGAGTCGAAAGAGGAACCTGAATTTCCAGAGATCTAACAGGATGAGACCCCTCCCCCGCCCCCTCAGCCTCTGCCATCTAACCAACATCTGAACAAGACAGCTGAAAATTTCTGAGTGAAGGGAATAATTTTTCTGTTTCATATTTTTTAAATCCAGAATCTTTTCCTTTGTGTTTTATTAAAAGACTGGAGTGAGCATTTCCTTTAAAAAGTTCCAGAATGGGCCAGTTTGAATGTCAAAACCTTTCTGTGTTTATCAAGCATTTAACTATGATAAGGAAAGTGTCAGCTTTCAGGGGGCCCAGAGTACCTCAGTGACAGGAAGGAACTTCCAATAGCAGGAAAACAATCTTCCAGTTCCAAGGAAACAAAATTTCCAAAGGAGAAGATGGGATTAAAAAGTACCAATAGCAGTCTGGGAGAGTTAGAGAAAGAGAATAACTGACAATCGAAGCGTATGATGGCTAAGAAGACTAGCCGTTTCTACAGGAGAAAAAACTAGCCAGAAAGCCTTTTGGCTCAGAATTTCCAAAAGTTAAATTACTGTGGTGCCTTTTCTCTCCTGTAGCTTTATAAATTTTGATATATTGTTCAGAGATTTTCTATCATTAATCCTAGCCTGACCATACAGTTTAGGGTGGGGTGATAGCTACGTAAGACACAGGGGGCGTTAAATCAATCCTGCATTTGAAGACATTCCCCGAAAATGCACATGGATCCCCTTTCACTCAGTGTGTTTGTGAAAACGATTATTGTCAAGGAAAGCATTTGATTTCCAATCAAGTGAAGCGAGATGTATAAAACTTAGCAGCCACTAAAATTAGATAGTGCTGGAGTTTCACAGGCTTGGAAATTTAAATACTTATAAATATCATACTGCTTTTTTTCTAAAATGTCATGTCTTCTCAACTATACAGTGAAATATAGAGAAAACCTTAAAACACAGCATTAAATTATTATCCTATTATGTACTTTTATTTAAATGCTGAATATTCTCATTTACAGGGGTTAGAATAACAGAAGTTGCAATCACTTCCTGGGGCTTCCTATGGTCCTGGCACTGTGTTTGCACTTTATCTTATTAAACAATTCCATTAGGTCGATATTGTTGTACCCGTTTCATAGATACAAAACTGAGATTTGCAAATTTTGAGCAAAATGATTGCCCAAATGATTCAGAATCCAAATTCTGATCCATCTCTGCTATCCTGCCAGAACTGAACTTCTTGCAAAAGAGTTTATAGGAAAGAGATTCACCTCAATGAATTCCTGAGAAAACTTCGTTTTTTCCCCCCCATTTGTCTTGATTTACTTAGCCAGGAAGAACTCAAACAAGAACGCCAAGAAAACAGTGTCTAGGTCATTTATTGGCAGCTATGGCTTTTGGTTTACTGCTTCCTGCAACTCACCCTTCAGCTTCTCCAAAGACAGCCAGTGGGTTCTGGCACTCAGTCTTCTTTCCCAGTCTCTCCGATGCTCTGTGATTGAAACCAGCAGCTCCATGGTGACCAGGAAAAACAAACCAGCCCCATAGCCCATACCAGCCCTGGGAGCACTTACTGAACAGATTTTGAAAAGGAGCAAACTCAGGCTAGCTCCAGAGTTCCATCTGGAAATTGGCACTGATAGGAATATTAGCAGCATGTCCTGCCTGTGTCACCCAAGGATTCTGCAGCACCAGGCAAATGTTCAGTTGTCCTGGCTTCTCTCAGAAACGTGAGCGTTTCAATATTACGATGCTTATTTTACTGATGGAAACTCCCAGGCTCACAGAGAGAGGTTACAATGCACAAACTCCCATCTCAGGGTCAGTCCACTATAGAGCAGAATTAGAAGGGCATTTTTGCTTCAAAAATCTATCGAGTTAAAGAGAGCTTCTTATGATTTCTAGAATCTAGATTTGAGTTAAGAGAATTTTAAAGCCTCAGCTAGAAGAACAAGGAAATGTGAAAGCCTGTTTAGAATATTATATTAATTTGGATCCTTAATTGAGAAAAGTGATGCCTCAGAATAAAAATATCAATGTATCTTATTTTTATTGAAGAATATCATGCCCATTAGCCTCCTGGCCCACGGACACAAAACACATACTACTATGCAATGCCTATGAGCTTTCTCAAGAAAGAATGAATAATTAAATTACTCTAGAAGTAGAACTGAAGGGAGTGACATAGGATCGCTCTCTCTAGATACAGATATAGATAACTCACTCAATCCATCAATCTATCAATAGAGAGAGAGAGATTTCTAAGAATAAACAAGAAGTTTTAAAATATTGAGGGACCCACCCATCTACTGTCCTGCTATAATCTTATGAGGATTATTTTTATTTTTCAGTGCTATTTTCATAATTTTCTAGAGATAAGTTCAGGCTTTGAGATCTCGAATTCTATCTGGCTCTGGAAAGATTCCCAGTGGCCTGGCCTGAGGTGGGCAAAAAGATTAAATGATCTTGCGACATCTTTGGGAACTGGGTTTAAAGGACTAAATTCTAGAAGATGAAGGGAGTTGAATAATAAATGTTAGGCTCTATGAGTGTTTACTGTGTTTAATAATGAATTGAATAAAATCAAATAAAATATTAATGATTCCTGTTCTTTTACCTGGGAATAAATATCCATATTTTAAAATTTTTCCCAGCTTCAACTGAAATTGTTTTCCTCTTCCTGCCGTTAAGTTAGAAATCCTAGAAATGCAAGCGACTCATGCACTGAGTAGGGTAGTTTCCAAACATTTTTCATAAGTGCTGCATCCTAAAAAATGTTCAAGACCACACCTTCACATTTGAATATTTATAATAAATAAATAAAATGCAGCTAGAAGGATAGAAAAATTAAAGGAGGAGATGACAAAAATTTTACATATTAATGATACATTGTTAATGATAGTGGACATTTTTCGATAGATAATTTCTTTTGCCACTGCCTTCTTATCGGCTGTTATTGTTTTAATGACTCAATGTGGCAGCTAAGGAGCTCACATGAAGAATAGCGGATGGGCCATTGCTGCCGTTTTCCTGAACTCGTGCATTTTTAATACCAAATGAAATAACATCATTCATAAATAATTGCAATATGTAGCTGACAAGTAAGGGAGGTGCCATCTATCAAACCTTCTACACTGTGAACACCCCATTCTGTCCCAGGAGACACAGGGTGATTTTTTCCACATGGTGAGTGAGCAGCAATACAGAGATCAAGTAAGAACATGAGTGTCAATTCACACTTTCAAAATTAGTAAATCTTGATTTCTATTTTTTTTTTTTAGGTTTTATGTGTATACACACACACATATACTAATGTAAGTTCATATATTTTCATCCCACATCTCAACAGTTAGTAACACACACACCCACTCTGAGTTGCAGACATCCTCTTTTGGAGATCACTCACCAAATGTAACAAAAGTAATGACATCAGTAGTAATATGTATATATAAAAATGATAACTGCTAATTAATGAGCACTTACTAAGTGCCAAGCACTGAGCCAAGCAATTATAGATATTTAATTCTTACGATAACCCCAGGCAGTGGTTTTGTTACTGCATTTTATAGAGGAAGAAACTGAGACTCAGAAATAGAAAAATTAGGTCTGGAATGGTTGAGTGATTTTCCAAGGTCACACAATATTTAGTGGCAAAGCAGGACCCGAATATCCTGTACCCCATGAGACCATATTCTTTCTGTGCAAAGGAGAATTTAGCGTAGGAAATACTTCTTCTCTATGTAGAATTCTCTTACATAGAGGGTCAGCAATCCTGACATTTCTAAATCTTCCCAATCTACCCATTGCTGTCAGAATTCGGAGGTTAAACTTTTACTTCCACAATTAAAGAAAGGGTAACACCCGGACTGATTTATATTAAGCATGTAAATGAGAGATGGTTGATCTCATCTTCCATTGAGAACAGAGGAAAAGGGGGGACCAGAGTCTTCTGGATACTGAAGGTTGGAGGAAGTGCCAGAGCAAAAAATGGAAGATTTGGATGTCTGAATACAATCTGTGCCTGTTTCCCACTTTCGCCTCAAGCTAGGGCTACAAAGCAAATACATTGTAAAATTTTATGTCCTTTTATATCTGTTTTCTTGTCCTATGTTGTTTGTCTTTCTGTGTAAACCTGTGGTCACCCTGGAATTCTGACTCTTCTTTTTCCTTATCAAAAGGCCATCATCCTGCTAGGTCCTGTGGTCCCGTGGTTTCTCCACTGTGTTTTCAATCAATTCCTCTTGCCCTTTTTGTCCCTGTCCACGGGAAGGGTTTTTCTAATTTTAGATTCAAATTAATTTACATTTCCCACAAACCTGATATTTGTCTTACTTCTCTTATAAATTATTTACACTGGAAAGGCTGAATCATGACACTGAAGCTAAAAATAATGTTATTTTCATGTGCCAATTTTTAAACGGGTGCATAGATCATATTTTACTCCCTACATATTTGTTTTTCTCCATTTTCCTTGGCCTGTGTGGCTCCCTGGTCTATGTAGATGACTGGAGAGGGTATGGCATTCTTCACATTCATCTACCAGTCACAGTCATATTTAAATTCAACAACTAGTCTTTAAATGGTCTACCATGGGCCTGCGCCTGGTAGATTCAGCAGGGGATGTATAAAAGAAAGGCAAAACTCCCTGCATTCTAGAACTTTTCTAGAGGTGGCAATAGACAAACCTATCACTATAACACAAAGGAAGGTTCGCCGAGGGCCATAGGAAGGGACAAAGCGCTGGCTTTTGGGGAAGGGAGCTATCACATTTGACTGGGGAGACTGGGTGACGGGAGGATGGTTATGCTGGAAGTACTTCTTGGCATGGCTGTCTAGCTCTCCACAACTTCCCCAAAACACAAAGGGCCACGATGTTCTACATAGTAACCCTGGCCCTTTGTCAGCAAGTTGATCCAAAGGTGGATGGCTGATCCAAGCCAAAGTCATAAATATCCCTTCTTCCAAGCTGTGTCACTTTGAACTGAGCAGCAGACCCTGGGAGTTGTTTGAAGGGGAACCATGTTTTCTTGTGGTTTAGTGCTTGAGCTCTAGTACCAGTTTGAATGAGTTCAGTGCCTTGCTCTGCCTCTGACTAGCAATGCAGTCTTGGGAAATTTAGTTAACCTCTTTGTCTTTCGTGTTTTTATGTGGAAAAGAAGAAAACTAATGTGAAGTTTCTCATACTATGAAAATTATGAAAACTTCCTCATACTATGAGCTGCTATGAAACGTAAATAGGGGAATTCATATAATGTGTGAGAGGCCAGCCCAATGGCCTAGTGGTTAAGTTTAGCACTCTCTGTTTTGGTGGCCTGGGTTTGGTTCCCGCGTGCAGACCTACACCACTCTTCAGCAGCCATGCTGTGGTGACAACCCACATACAAAATAGAGCAAGACTGGTACAGATGTTAGCTCAGGGCGAATCTTTCTCAAACAAAAAGAGGAAGATTGGCAACAGATGTTAGCTCAGGGCGAATCTTCCTCAGGGGAAGAAAAAATTGTGACATACCACATATTCAATAGATGTTAGCTCTTAAGAGTATTATGACTGCCATTGTTACTTTAAAGAGCTGTCTCATGGACCCTCCTCATTAGGGATTGGTTACCCATCAACTCTTTTTGGGGTGTCTCAATATCCTTCTCCATAAAAAAAATAATTTCTTTTGCTGAAGTTATTATGATTTTTGTTACTTGAAACTAAAAAAGATTTCATTATTGCTATTCCTGGTGGTCATTTTCAGGACATTTAAAACATTTTTTTAATTCAACTTTCTCTACATTTTGGTTGTATATCCATATGTATTAACAAAATTTGTTAATTCTGTAAGTTTTGTGACACAGATGGCAAAATAAAATCAAAAACAAAAACCAAATAAGCAGATGGCTGCAGATGACCTAAATCTGTAATGGAAATTTATATATATGTATAGTGACCACATTCTATATATCATTCAAAATTAGAAGTTTCCTTATGCTGCACTTCCATAAGTGTAATAATGTAAGTCTTACATTATTCAGGAAAAGAAATCCATGTAATGTTCAGAGTTATCCACATATGACTGCCTTTGAGAGGGGGTGAGGAGATATAGCTATACAATGAAAAATACCAGATAAAAAGTAGTTGGTTTACATACACATGCACACTTGTGTGCACACATGTACAAGTCATCAAATTAAATCAACCTCATGGCAATTCTGATGAAATTATATTGAAATCAGTGGTTATTACGCTCCCTCAGGACTTTTTGCACTAGAAAAGATACTCTCAATAGTTACAATAGTTACATAGAATTCTACACCTAGAAACCATACTCTGGTTGCAGGTATATGAAATAACTGAATCAACCACTTTTTATAATTTTAATTATGTATTGCCCAATTCTTCATAAAGGATTATGGAATTCCTTTATCATGTTCTGGCCTAAGGTTTAATTTTTTCCTTGTACATTTATTTGTCTAGGCCTGGCTTCGATCTCTATCAAACAACAAAAATAACAAGAACAAAATAAGAAACTAACAGCATGGAATTTACATTTATCAATAGATAGTTCTTTTCGGATAAATACTCCAGAAGAGATACCGTGTTTTAAGAATTCTGGCTGTTTAAAAAACAAAACCAAGATGAACAATTATAGTTGTGTTAGGGTTCTTTCTGTGGAAAAGGAAAGAAACCCAACTTAGAGTAATGTTTAAAATAAAAGATGAGATGTATTGGTATTAGTGATTACAAAGCCCATGTGGCTGCGACTGGGTTCAGGTGGTGCACACGGTCGCCAGGGCCACCTCATACCCCTCCTCTGCTTTCTTGTCTGCCAGAGTTACCCTAACTCCAGGTATTTTTTTCAGCTCCTTGGGTTCCTGCTGCATGGGCCACAGTGAGATGTTGTCTGACAAAGTGTTGGGCAAGGAGAGAGGTAAGGGGGGAAATAGGTGACAGAGATAAATGGCTTGTACTTTAAGTTTCGTTTTTTCCATTTTTTTCTTGGTTCCATAAATATGTGGATATGATGCAATAAAAATAGCTACCATTTGTCAAACTTTCTCCGCTCCCAGCATGATGCTAGGTCTGTGGGGTGCCTGTGGAGGTTCATGAAGATGAAAAGAGAACTTGTGCCATAAGAGGAATTCAAGTGGAGAAGCCAGTGGGTTCTGGACCTGGAACATTCACCCTAGGAAGGCCAGTGAAAACTATCCAAGTTTCAGAGTTGTTGGCCATGTTCTTATCACACTGCTCCATATCCCACCCTCTTTTCACCCTCTTAAACAGCTATTTCCAAGAAAACTCAAGCCATGTCCTTCTTAACATAGCCCAAGTTTCTACAGAAATACCAGGGTTAGAAACCACTAAGCATGTATTGAGCAAAATAATAATAATTTGTCAAAATTTTAAATTCCCCCCAAAAAGGGAAGTTTTTGATGGCAATCTATCTGTATGATGTCATAGTTTACATTAGATTGCACAGCTTATTACTCTACAATTTTCAAAGTTTCATGTTTTGCTGTCAAACAAGTGAGAATATATTTTTAAGAACACAGATTCATTTCCTACTGGCCAAAGACTCAACTGGTTGCATTCGAAGTTCCACAAGTTATGCGTAACTGTAAAAGAAAATAAAGCCTTCCATAATGTGTTTTAAACGGAATGTTCGAACAATTTTGACAAATATGAAGTAGAATGTTTTTGCTAGAAAATAAAAATATTTTCACTCTGTAAGGATGTGGTTACCCTGGAATACACAAATATCCCATCTTAGACAATAATTTACTCATAAAGAAAATTTAGAGAAAGATCTTTTACTCCATGGGAAAAATATCCAGATTGAAATTACTTCAACCAAAGGAAATTTCTTCAAGTTATCCAAACTCAAAGCATTCAGCTCACAAGATGGTTAATTTTCTAAAGGAAACCACTTCTCTTTGTATGGGATTCCTTTTGCACACACATTCAGGGCTTCAGAGGGAACTTTTGACTATATGAACTGATCAGTAGCATTTTCTCTGTGTAACTATTTCTTTATGCTGGGAAAAAGAACCTCAGTCTTCTGCCTGCCCCCCAGAAGAATTTGGAACTACATTAGAATTTAAAATTCTTGACTTAGGACTGTTAGCATGTTTTGTTTTGTTTGAGGAAGATTAGCCCTGAGCTAACATCTGTGCCAATCTTCCTCTGTTTTGTATGTGGGTTGCCACCACAGCACAGCCACTGATGAGTGGTGTAGGTCCACGCCCAGGAACCAAAGCCAGGCCACCAAAGTGGAGTGTGTCAAACTTAACCACTAGGCCACAGGGCCAGCCCCTGTGAGCCTGTTTTAATAAAGCTGTCAAATATTTCTTACCTTAAAACAGCAATGTGATATATAAGAAAGATGCACAGGCAAGGACAATCTTGCTATGTAGAAATTTAAAGATTCAGCACCATTATGTGGTGGTAATCTGTCTAGCTGGTATACAGTCCTATATATTAGGACCGTTCCTTCCAGCCTCTAGTTCTTGGCTGCGCAGCTACATAGATTGAGGTTCTGGAAGGCTGGCTTTCCTGCAAGGGAGAGGTGACTTGCTGAGGTACAGATGTATTGTACAGTCAGAGAGACTGCAGGAAACTAGTTAACATAAGTCATGTTCTAACCTCATAGTAATAAAAAGTACTATATTAGAAGACTCAGAAAGTCATGAGTTTCCCAAATTTGTTTCCTAGTCAAATGCTTCAAGTGCTAGATTACCTGAATAATTTCATTGATGACTCATTCTGGCTTCATTCTGTACTCTTCCCTCCCTCCCAAGCATCCCCCCCACCCCCGCACCCACTCCCCTGACAAACCAGCTACAGGAGGGGCTTGGGTTTGCTATAAATATAATGCTGATCACAGTCAAATACTGGAACTGCTTGTTGGTTCTCCTTTATTATCACATTGTGTAACATGAGAGTGCGCTAACCCATAAGATTAATTTTGTTGTAGGTTATATTTGGATATAAAATAAAACTGTTCCTGTGTGCTCTGACCTGACAGTTTCTCATTTGGGTAGCTCTGTTAATGAGCGGCCACTTTAATAAATTAGAAGAGACCAATATAACTTTAAATATTAATTGGCTCCATATTCCTAACTTCATAAGCATTAGAGTGTAAGCTCCCACAGGGTAGGACTTTTTATCTGCTTTGTTATTGCCATGTCCTCAAAACTGAACACTGCCTGCCACATAGTAATTGCTCAATAAATCCAGGTTGAATGAGTAAATGAGTGAATGAACTACATGGAAGAATTCTTTTGTTTTAGCGAGATCCATATGGAAAAGAATTGTGAGAAGATGTTAGGAAAGTGTGTCCCCTAAAGGCTGTTTACAAAATATGCTAGATCGAAGATAAAACATGGGGTTTCATTTCATTTACCAAACCTGATTGATTAATAGGGACTTTCTCGGACACTGTGCTGAGAAGAATTCTGTGGCTCATGGAAGCTCTGTGGAAAAAAGTGCCATAATCAATTGACGACGTCTGTCATCAGTGTGGGGTGATAGTGGCCCACATGATACATATTTGCTGTTCCTAGGATAGTTTCCCACCTTGCTGAGTGTTTACTATCCAGACTTTGCCATTCTTGGGATAGTCCATCTGATTAAATGAATACCATCTATTATACATGTATGTTGAGCCTAAAGATTTATACAGGAATTAATTCAATTCCCTTTTCTCTATAAGCTTCTTTCATGTTGACATATTGCCAGGACAATAATCTCTTTTTAAGAAACCCTATCTGCTATAAAGACCTGTGTTCTACTTGAGTGTGCAAAGGAGTTTAAGGTTCTGTTCTTAACTGTGCCACCAGTTCCAGGAGAATATTAATGTAACAGTCTTTTACCTATAACACAGTTCCAGGGCTACACCCCATCTCAGCATAATTCCAAGGTTCCAGCGTAGTTGTCCAAGTCTGTCAAAACCCACTTTCTTAAAATGCATTTTCCCCATTTTCTTTGTTTTTGCCAGAATGAACAAAACTGATTTTTGTCAGCTGTCAAATGGAGCAAGATGTGAGGGGGAAAGTAAGATTTCTCATACTTTCATTTCTTGTAAGAAAAACAAGTGATCAGGCCGTTGGTTGTCTGCTGTGGAAGAGGTTTACGTTTCCAATATTGCATAGCACACTCATATCTAAGCAGACTGGAAACAGTGCTAAGGTCAACAGGAAGGTTTTGCTTATTTCAGATGGAGCCGATGAGCTACCGGCACCTCTGGAGTGGCAGGCTGAAAATCCTAAATCCTCTAGAAGTGTGGCCTCTCTTTTAGGTGATAGTGACTGATTCTAACAGGCTTTCTTGGCATTTCCAGACATACTGTGGGATATGCTGTTAAATTCACAGGTCATATTTGTGAGCGTGCAAAACAGATACAGCCTGTGTATCCGCATGTCACTGCAGAGCTTGGTCTGCCAACACGTCTTAGCTTAGACCTGCTAAGTGATTCAGACTATTTATTCAGTCACAGCATTGAGTCTCCTCTAAGTCAGAAAACTACCATTCAGGTAAAATATGGCAGATCACAGAGCGGCTTATAACCATCTTAGTCTGTAAGTTCAAACCAATGTTTTTTTTTTTATCAGCATTAGATCAGTCCTGCCAGCTCAACTTTCCCTTAGCAAATGTTATTCTATGACACCCTAAGTGTTTGTATTTCCACTGAAATTGACTCAGACTACATAAAGCTACAGTACATCTGCACACTTTTGATATGAAGAGTAGTTTTCCTCTTTTTTAGGACCTATATTTAATTTGTGTTTTAATTATACTGTGTATAAATATGGCTTCCGTCTCCAGAATGGTCTCCTTCCCTCCACCACCCACAAGAACGAAAATGGCCTGTGGGAAGTTTTAATGGATCCAACTGGTGAAAAGATTAATCTGGAAACAAAGGCAACCTAAATCTACTGTTATTTCACTGGCTTGTATTTGCAACAGCTCATAATGTTTATTTCACAAAGAGTGGGCTCCCCAGATCCTGCCAATCAGATATATTGACTGTGAAACTTATGTCTTTTATTGACCTAGAAAGGTAGGCCCAGGCACTGGGGCCTGTGATGTATAACTAAATTCTCCTTACGGACCACCTGAATGCAGGTGTTGGTTTATTGACTTTGGAAGGTGGATCCTCATTCTGCCCTGTTCTTATGGGTAAAAGCAGCACCCAGCTAACATTCTCAGTTGTCGCTACAGTGTTGCTATGCTTCAGAATCATCTGGGGTGCTTATTGGATATGCAAATTCTTGATCCTCACTACATCTCAGTACTGCCCTATAGGTACATAACTGCTACGTTGGCCGTTAATTGCAGAAAGCCCAAAGAGGAAGACATAGCTGCTGCTTTACCTGATATAAACCAACACTTGATCTTGGTTTGTATCTGGGATTGACATCCAGCCTTCATGCACAGGTATAGCTAAACAAGTTGTGAAAATATCAAAATACATCCAACCAAGTTGCTAAATAGCCCCTTCCCAGCATCCTCTGAGTACCCTATTTCCACATCAGCCCTTCCACTGAAATCCCTGAAGCTTCTCTCCTCCCCACAGTCCACCAACTAAAGGGTTAAGGCCAGGCACAGAAGTTCCCTCTGAACTTTTCTCACTGGGTGCTCTCTTGGAAGATTTTATACTCCTGGCTATAACAATCAAATCTTTCACGGCTCATCCTCAGTTCCCATCTTCTGGTCATGTCTTCTGAGCTCTCATCCAAAAATCTAACTGCCTTGTGGGTGTTTCATTGGCATGTCCACAGCTAACGAAAACACAACTGTGTCAAAAAACAAGTTCATCATCTTTCTGCTTAAATTCTGCTCCTCCTTCCAACTGCTATCCTGGTCCCTGATTCTTATTCATTCTGCCACCATTTGCCCAGTCAATTAAGCATGAAACTGAGTCATTCTTGACTCCTTGCTCTCTCCATCCAATTAGTCATCCAATTAGTTGATTTTTACTCTAAAATTTATCTTGCATCCATCACTTCCTTTCCATTCCCACTGCCACCACTTCACTGCAGACTCATTGCTCACTTTTAGATAAACAATGATTTCCTTACTTGCCCCAATTTTTTCGTTCATGCCACCTCCAGCTGAATCCTCTTAAAATATCATTTGATCATGTGAAGTTTCTATTCAAATCCCCTCAATGGGTCACTTCCTAAGAAGAAAAAGCCAATTGTCTTAGACTGGCATGTAAAAATTGTATGCTTTCCAAAAACCTGTTCTAGATGTCTCCAGCCTAGACTTTTGTGGCAGAAATTTATATTAGATAGTATATAATTTAACTAGAACCCTTATTCTACTTGTAAGAAATTAAACTTCCGTAGGAAAGTGCTCAAGTGATGCAGCCAGGATAATAATGCAGTTTTCCTGACTTCTTCCACTGCCCCACGTTCCTGCCAAGCCCCCGACAGAAACTCCAGGCCTAGCATTTAAACATCCTGTTTGGTTACTACTCCTTGCTGCATTTCTCTCATGAATACTGCATTGCCCTTTCTCTTCTCTTCCCCCCATTGCTTTTCTGAAGACTTGTTCTGATTCAATTCTGTCTTAATCTGTGTTTCTCTCATTACCTCAGGGACTTCAAGTCACTCTTGGTTGCCTAGTTGAAACTGGATTTGTGTCTTTTACATATCACCTGAAACCGTAATATTTTCTCTTTCATCATCTTACCTGAAAGCTTCACCTCTTATTTTATTGAAAAGCATTGGAGTTATCATAAGAGGACTTGTATGTTACAGCGGTTCTCAATCTTGGATGCACCCTAGAATCTCCTGCATTCTAAAAAATCAAACAAAAACAAATAAACAATACCTAGTCTGGAACCCAAACCAATAAAATAAGAAATTCAGGGTATTGAGTTGGGGGGAACCTACGCCTTAATATTTTAGAATATTTATACAAGTGATTCCCGTGTATAAAGATGAGAACCACTATTCTGCAAATTCTCATTGCATTTATCTACCCAACTGTATCTATTCTCATATACTCTGCCTTCCCTTTGAATGAACTCTGTGCTCATAGTTCACGTCCTCTCTTCCACTTGTACACAAGATTCATCCCCTCTCATCTACTCATAGAAATAATCTCAATATCTATCCACCCTTCCTCATCTTATCAACATACAAATATACCATGGCTTCTCCTATTTGGAAAAATAATAAATAAACTATCTAAATCTCTCTTGACACCCACATCCCCCAGGTATTACCCTATTTCTCTGCTCTACTTTGCCACAGAACTCCTCCACACCCCTGCATGAAAATTATTCTTTTCATTGTCTGATTTCCATGTTGCACAGCTTTAAAGTGTATAATTTGATCAGTTTTGACATATGTATATACTCATGAAATGATCACCACCACAATCTAGATAACAAACATTGCCATCCTCCTTCAAAAGCTCTCTTATTTCCCTTTGTAGTCTTTGCATTCTTTCATTCCCATCCACAGGCAACAATTGATCTGGTTTCTGTCACTAGAGATTAGTCTGCATTTTCTAGAATTTTATATAAATGGAATCATGCACTATGTACTCCTCTTTTTTTACCTGACTTCTTTCACTGAACATAATGATTTTGGGATTCATCCATGTTGTATGTATCAATAGTTTGTTGCCATTTATTGCCGAACAACATTCCATTGTGTGGATATGCCATAATTTATCCATTTAACTGTTGTTGGACCTTTGGGTTGTTTCTGGTTTTTGGCTATTACAAATAACCTGCTACAAACATTTGTGTCCAAGTCTTTGTCTGAAGATAAGTTTTCATTTTTCTCAGGTAAATTTCTAGAAGTAGCATGATTGAGTGTTATGTTAGGTATATACTTAACTTTTTAAGAAACTGCCCAACTACTTTCCAAAGTGATAGTACTATTTTATCTTCCCATCAGGAGTGTGTAAGAATTCCTGTTGCTCAATGCCAAGCCTTTATATTAAGGCTGTATTAAACTGTGCCCTGAGATCTAAATCGGGCTTGTCATTTGTTTTCGTAAGTGATAGAGCTGTGCCCATTCATTTACCTACTGTCTATGGTTGCTTTCATACTACAACTGTAGAGTTGAACTGTTTTGAAAAAGACCATCCAGCCAGTGAAGCCTATAATATATGGGATCTTCATACAAAAAAATTTTGCTGACCCCTGCTTTATGTGGTCTTTTTTTTTTTTTTTTTTTTTTTGGCTGAGGAAGATTAGCCCTGAGCTTACATCTGTGCCAGTCTTCACTTTATATGTGGGTTGCCATCACAGCATGGGTGATGAGTGATGTAGGTCTGTACCCAGGATCTGAACACGAAAAACCGGGCCACCGAGGCAGAGCACACTGAACTTTAACGGCTACGCTACAGAGCCAGCTCCTGGTCCTTTCAAAAATTTTTTTAATTTCAGCAATTTTAGTGGGTTATATTGGTATCTAATTGCATTTTTTTTTAACCTATACTTTTTGGTGAGGAAGATTGGCCCTGAGCTAACATCTGTTGCCAATCTTCCTCTTTTGTTGTTTTTTCTCTCCCCAGTGCCCTGGTACATAGTTGTGTATCCTAGTTGTAAGTCCTTTCAGTTCTTCTACATGGGGCGCCACCACAGCATGGCCTAATAAGCAGTGTGTAGGTCTGTGCCCAGGATCTGAACAGGCAAAGCCCAGGCTGCCAAAGCAGAGTGCACAAACTTAACTACTCAGCCACGGGGCTAGCCCCTAACTGTGGTTTTAAATTGCATTCCCCTGATGACAAATGACACTGAGCATCTTTCCATGTGATTATTTGCTGTTCACTTATTTCCTTTTGTGAAATCTGTTTAAATCTTTTTTCCACTTGCATGTCTTGTTTGTTGCTTTGTTTTGTTTTGTTTCTTATTGAAGTATAAGAGTTTCTTGTGTACTCGTAAAACAAGTTATTGGTCTGATGTATGTGATGTGAACATTTTTCCCCATTTAGTGGCTTGAGTTTTAATTTTCTTAATCACATTTTTCATTAAGCTTTAATTAATGGGTAAAATAAAAGGATAAAGCTTCAATTTTAAGGAAGTCCAATTTATCAGTTGTCTTTTTTATAGTTTATGTTTTTTTATTTCTATCCAAAAAAATCTTTGACTATGCTAAGTTTACGAAGATTATATCCTATGTTTTTCTTCTATTTGTTTTATCTGTTTAGGCTCTACTTTAGGCCTAAAGTCCATTTGGAGTACAGTTTTGCATATGATGTGAAGGTACAGGTCAATGCTCAATTTTTTCCACATGGATATCCAGTTGATCCAGCAAGATTTACTGAAAAGTCTTTCCTTCTCCAGTTGGATTGACTTAGCAACTCTGCTAAAGCTCAATAAACATATGTGTAAGTGTTTTTCTGGACTCTATTCCATTCCATTGTATATATGTCTATCTCTTGGTCATTACCAAACTGTCCTGATTATGGTAGCTTTGTAATAAGCCTTGGAATCAAATGTGGTTCTTTTTTTCTAAAATTGCTTTACTCTTCTATATCCTTCAGATTTTCATATATATTTTGGAATATTTTGTCATTTTTTAATTAAAAAAACATGGTAGGGTTCTGAAAGGTATTGTGTTGACTCCACATACAAATTTTTGGAGAATTACCATCTTCATAATTTTGCATCTTCCAATTTATGAACATGGTATATATTCTCACTCATTTAGGCCATTTTTAATTTCTCCCAGCAATGTTTTTTATTTTTCAATGTAGAGATCATGGATATCTTTTGTTAGACTTATTCTGAAGCAGATAACATAAGAGTATGGTTCTACTCACTAGTTCTAGATTTTGTTTTGAAGATTTCTTGGGATTTTCTATTAAAAAATCATATCATCTGCAGATGAAGGTTTACTTCTTAATTTCTGATCTTTATGATTTGAATTTCCTATTCTTGCTTTCTTACAATGGCTAGGACTGCCAGGGCAGTGTTGAACAGAAGTGTTAAAGTAAGCATCTAGACTTTGTTCTTGATATCAGGAGGAATATATTCAATTTTTTACCATTAGCTATGACTCTAACTGTAAGTTTTTTATAGCTTTATTTTGATCAGTTTGAGGATGTTTCCTGGTATTCCTAGCTTGCTTAGAGTTTTTCCATGAATGGCTGCTAAATTTTGTCAATTGCTTTTTCTGCATCTATGGAAAAGATCTTGTTTGTCCTTTAGTCTATTGATATTATAAATTACATGGATTGACTTTCAAATATGAAACCAAACTTGCATTCTTAGTGTAGACTCTACTTGATCACAGTCATTCAAATTTTCGTACTTGCATGTAATGTGTCATTTTTCCTTAGCAGCTTTTAATGTTATTTCTTTTTTTTTTTTTAAAGATTTTATTTTTTCCTTTTTCTCCCCAAAGCCCCCGGTACATAGTTGTATATTCTTCGTTGTGGGTTCTTCTAGTTGTGGTATGTGGGACGCTGCCTGAGCGTGGTTTGATGAGCAGTGCCATGTCCGTGCCCAGGATTCGAACCAACGAAACACTGGGCCGCCTGCAGCGGAGCGCGCGAACTTAACCACTCGGCCACGGGGCCAGCCCCTTAATGTTATTTCTTTATCTTTGATATTCAGCAGTTTGATTATGATCAAACTATCCAGGCATAGTTTTCCTTGAATTTATACTGCTTGAGATTTGCTGAAACTTTTGAATCTGCAAATTAATGTTTTGCCAAACTTGGATCGTTTTCAGCCATTATTTCCTCAAATATTTTTGTCTCCCTTCATCTCTTTCTCCTTTCTTTATGGAACCACATCACACGTGTTAGATTGATCAGCATTGCCACACAGATCCCTGAGGCTCTGTTTATTTTTGTTCACCTCCATACATTTGCTTCTCCAACTTTTCAGTCCTTTCCATATTCTGCCTGTTTTTGTGTCCTCAGGTGGTTGTTTGTAGCATTTTCTTTTAGAGTTTTTAGTTGTAATCAGAAGAAAGGCAGTAGTAGATTTATGTTGCCATAGAAGAATCAGACCTCTATTATTCAGTTTTATGACTTTAAATATCACCCTATATCTGATGACTTCCGTTTGAATGTGTCCAGTTCAGGCCTCTCTCCTTCACTCCAGATATTTGTATCCAACTATCGGCCTGACATCTCTAACTTTAATGTCCAATAAGCATTTTAAAATACATTTGTCTAAGACTGAGCCCCTGATCCACCCAAATTTCTAAAACCTGTTCCTTTATCCTTTCAGTTTCTTTGGAGTCCCACCTTTAACTGTTTTCTCTCACATGCCACGTTTGAACCATTGGCAAATCCTATTGTCTCTATTTTCAAAATTGTTGAGTATTTATTTCCCCCTCCCCTCACTACCACTTTTGTCCATGCCATTACCATATCTCACTTGCATTATCACAACTGTAGTCGGGCTGATCTTCTGCTTATAAATGTTTGTTGAATTAATAGTCTGCCAGCCCTAGATGCCTGAAACATTTGCACAATATTTTATTGCTAAAACTTGCCTTATAATGTTGACAAGGAAATGATTGAAAAAGGGAACATCACTTGCAGCTAATCGGATCTGTGGTTATCAACCAGGAAGCTAAAATCCACAAATCTTACTAAAATGGGTGGGACTCTCCTGGGCTCAGCCTAAGTGATACTCTTGAATTTACAAATTCTTTAGTAAAGATGTATTCACATAAATCATGCATTGTATTTGCTTTACTTAGAACTGGGCCTCACCCATAAACCGGGAGTGTGCTACCGCTAATTGGTGAGATCATATAATCAGAGTCTCGTTATCAAATCTCCTTGAACTTTCTATGGTGTTTGAGAGATCTTAAGCTGTTTGATTGACTAGTGGATTTATTAGTGACTTTTCATAAAATATCTACCTGTAGTATCAATCAGAAGTTATAAGAATCACTTAGGGAATTTTCTGAATTTACACACACCCATTTTCCTACTCTCTTCCTCTCCACCCTTGCTAGCATTCTGGCATGTTCCCCAGAGCGTATCTCTTAATCTCTGGAAGACAGAAAATTTTGGAAAACTTTCCCAAATTATTTTTGTAACTGCAAAACCCTCCTTCCCTTACCCCAACAAATCGAGTACCACTGGTGATAATGCTGATTCTTCTATGGCCCTTGTTCAACTGCTTAAATGTATATAGATACACACACTCAAAGTATTGAGTTATTTTTTTATCTTAAATTGTAGAATCCATAGGAAAAAACACTTAGGAAATTATTCATGTGTAGAAAGACTGCAATTATTGGGAAATTTTATGACTCATTACACTTGATAATGATACTTATTCTTTTTTTAGAAAAAATATATTCCTTCACTTTTTTTTTTTTTTTGAGGAAGATTAGCCCTGAGCTAACATCTGCCACCAATCCTCCTCCTTTTGCTGAGGAAAATTGGCCCTGAGCTAACATCCGTGCCCATCTTCCTCTATTTTATATGTACGCTGCCTGCCACAGCATGGCTTGACAACTGGTGCCTAGGTGCACACCCAGGATCCAAGCTGGTGAACCCCGGCTGCGAAAATGCAAAGTGAGAACTTAACCGCTGTGCACCGGGCTGGACCCTATTGCTTCACTTTTTCTATTTTATTTCTTGGTCTCCATGAGGAGATATAAGTTTGCAATGTTTGTACTGGGATCCTTTGCCTTCATTTATGTATTTATTCCATCATTCACAAATATGTTATTGAGTGGTACCTTTTAAAAGTTCTAAAACAAAGACCATAAAAATCAGAAATGAAGATAAAAGCTATTTACTTCTACCTCTAGTTATACAGTTTTTCCTAAAGGTATATTATCTACTGTACAAAGCCACTGCCTCAAACATTTTAATCAGATCAGCTGGCCTCTATTTCTTTTTTTTTTTTGGAGGTAAGTGATATGGTGGGGTCATTTACTCAACATGCAAAATAATTTAAGTGTAAACAGAGATCCAGCTCAAGATTGTGTAACATGTTTTTTATGGAAGAATGCTAATTGTCACAAAAATTGGGGAGGACTGTATGTAAGAAGCATCATTTGATTTTAGTTTTGAAGGACAAGAAAAAAATTAAAAAGCTAAGCTAATTTTCTACCTTAAAACAAGGATTATAAAACTTTTTTTCAATAAATACAAATTGTGTGTATTTTGTGTGTGTGTGTCTGAGGAAGATTACTGGGTCAGCCCCCTAAATTATGTATATTTTAAAGAGATAAATGAATGAAGCAATTAAGGGAATAAAGAAAAGCCAGAGGCCACCTGGTGGCATAGTGGTTAAGTTCACGTGCTCCGCTTAGGTGGTGCAGGGTTTGCTGGTTGGGATCCTGGACGTGGTCCTTCATACTGCTCATCAAGCCATGTTGAGGCAGCATCTCATGTAGAAGAACTAGAAGGACCTACAACTAGGATTTACAACTATGTACTGGGCCTTTGAGGAGAAAAAAAACAAAAAAAGAGGAAGATTGGCAACAGATGTTAACTCAGGGCCAATCTTCCTCACCAAAAAAGGCATACCTTAAAGAAAAAGAAAGAAAAGCCAAACTAAGAATAATAGAAACTGATAAGGTCCAAGAAAAAGAATCCTAAAGATTAAAAGAGAAAGGGGGTGAAGTCAAGAAGGAATAATATGGAGAAAGCAAGAGAGAGGAGAGCTGGATGATGAAAGAAGAAGGAACAAGAGAGATGCCATCTCTAGCCAACTTTCACAGCATCTCCTTTAGAGGAACTTTTCTCCAGTTCCTCTTCCTACTCTCTGCCCTGCGACCATTTCCCACCAGTTTTCTAAACTAACTTACTCTATCAAAACAAACTCAGTCCAAATCTTTAGACTGCCCAACCATGTTTCAGCCAGCAACTTTTAGGATCCGAATTAGATGTCTTCTCTAGAAGCTTAAATACTCAAGTGACTGAGTTAGTTAAAGGCTTTTGTACTAGATTCCCCCACATAAAGACTGTATTATAATTAAATCAACTAAGACTTCCTTGAAGTTTCTGGGGGAATTTGATGGGAAACCATAACTCTTTCATTTCTGGGAAGAGTTCTATGTAGGACAGTTTCTCCTAAAATCGATCATATCATCACTTTGTTCTAGTTAGAGAACATTTCTCATTTCTTTACCACTTAGCTCTTCTAGATTTACAACTTCTAGAAAGACCAATATCAGAAGTCTCAAAGTGCTGTGTTTATAAGATCTGTGTTCAAAAGTTTCCATACAGTTGTTTAAATGTATTTGAATATGATTTTCATATCTGTAAATAAACTCAAGCTAGTAAGCATCTATGAGAATTCAGGAACAAGGAGAAGTAGTACAAAATACAATGGCTACCTTAGCTGACCCTTCCACTTTTACTGAAAATAAGAAGATTGTAGAATTGAAGATTGGGATCCAAGTGAACCATCCTTTGGGGTTGGTTTCTTCTGATTGTAGAATTGTGGGTTCATCCATTCTAAAACCTGTAAATCATTTTGCTCTTTGATATAGATATAGCCCATGTTATAGTAATTGAAGGCAATTCTAATAGATGCTTAAAGACATAAAGCAGGGCTACTGAAAACAATTCAGTCTAACACTCTTTCCTTATTGAAGGTCAAGTGCTGAAAAATTGATATACTATACAGTTTTATTTAAATAAACTGAAAGAAAGGATAGATTATATCAAGTGCTATACGTCTACTATTTGTTGCCTAATATATTTAAATAAGAGATTTAACTTTACATAGATATGTATAACTTTTGAAATTTGTATTTTGAAATTCATTACCTTGGAACTATACAAGATTACTTGCAGATTTCTGAATATTTAGGAAAAATAGCACATATTATCAACATTGTGTAATTTCTGTATTATTAACTTTTAATGTTTCATTAAAAAAAGTGTTATTGAAATGTTGATATTTTGTTTGGTGATGGCAGTGCAGATGGAGACTTGTAAGGAATCAGTTACATTTTGGTGACAAAATTATAAGATTTGCAATGCATTTTATGTAGAAGGTGGTGATAAAAGAGAGTTATAAAGAATGACCATCTAATTTCTGGCTTGAACATTCAAGTGGATGGTGATGCCATTTAATTAGATGGGAAGAATCAAGGAAGAATAGTTTAATACTAGCAAAGATGGAGAATAACTTAATAAAACTAAAGAAAGATCAAGAAAAGAATTTATATACAGTGATTTTAGTCATCAGGCTATCTATCATTTGTCATATACTGTACTGAGCATTTTACATCCATCTTCTTTCTCAATGATGTCAATAATCCTATGAGCTTGATGATGCTCAATTTATAAAAGAGGACATCAGGGCTTAGAGAGGTAAAATAACTTTCCTGAGACTAGTAAATGTTGGAGCAGGATTCAAATTCAAATTTGGTTGACACCAAAACTTATTCTCTTTATGATTAAGCTTTTGCAAATATCACACTACAAAAAAGGTAATGTGTTACCCACCTATATTATTTTAGCTTTGAGATTATGAGGATAAACATAGTTACTAATTTATGGAAAAGGAAATAAATTTATTTCATAGCAAGGAAGGATTTTACTGGTAATTCTGGGCAGAGAGATACTGCCAATAACTATTTCAATACATTAAAAAAAAAACTTGATTGATGCCAGCTGCAGATCTTGTGTTACAACTAGAGAAAAATATAGAACATAAAGTCAAAGGATTATCTTGGCAACTTTGATTAGATCAAAACTCATAGTTATGCTCTGAAACTATTCACCAGCAATTAATTTTAATGTGTCACTTAATAAAACTCTAAGTATTTTGAATACAATCTGAAGAATACTTCAGAAAAAGATCATTTCAAAATTCACTGGAATAGAGTCATGAAGCCAGATTGACAAATCTCTGGCCAACAGCTCTGACATTCAGCTCTTTGCTAAAACTAATAAACAAATTTGCTGAAACCATAAAGCAACATCGAACATTGAGAAGCTTCTTGGCCTGGTGAAATGACAGACCTGAGTTTGCCCCTGCGTCTATTAATCGTTGGCTGTGAGTCTTTGGACAATCAACTTCATGTCTTTGAACTTCTACTAAGTTGTTAGTAAAACAGGGATGAGAACCTCTCTTGTAGGTACCTGTGAGGATGAGAGAGAGGATGTGTACAGTGAATGCAATGTAATTATAATTAATTCTTATTTTTGTGACAATTATGATGATGACAATATTTATTTTTATATCTCATAGGAATGTGATTGGGAGCATGGACACTGGAGTTAGAGAGTCTCATTCATAACTCATTTTGACCACTTACTAGATCATCTATAAAATGGTAGTAATATCCTATGCTTCACAGAATTATTGTAAAGATTATGTGAATTAGGGGCTGGCCCGGTTGCATAGTGGTTAAGTTCAAGCGCTCTGCTTTGGTGGCCCAGGGTCCGCAGGTTTGGATCTCGGGTGTGGACCTGTGCACCACTTGTCAAGCCATGCTGTGGCAGTGTCCCATATACAAAATATAGGAAAATTGGCACAGATGTTAGCTTAGTGACAATCCCCCTCAAGCAAAAAAGGGAAGATTGGCAACAGATGTTAGCTCAGGGCCAATCTCCCTCACCAAAAAAAAAAAGAGAGAGAGAGATTATGTGAATTAATTAATATACGATGATTAGCATTGTTTCTGGCATTTAGAAAGTGTTTAGTAAATGCTACTATTAGTATTTACTGTGATATTAGAGTAGGCATAATAATATTAACAATAATAAATATTAATGGAAAATACTAAATCCTATAAAAATCTCAGTTAATAACAAATGGTAAATTTCTTAAGGAAAGGACTTAGAATTACCTCTTAAACATACCTCACTAGTCTTGGTGAATTTGCTTCAATTCCACGAGAGTCATTAACTTTATTTTCACATTTCTTAGTGTCCACATTTGCTTTTATTTATCTTTCATGAATTCATGTTAAGGAATACATGTAGAAGTTCTTTTAATGCCATAAAGAACAAAGTAAATATAAAATATTATTAATGTTAATAATTATGATGAAACATTCTAAAATCTATCATCTATTTTTCCATCTATTTATAATCTTTCTATTTACCTACTTACCTACTTATCTATCCATCCAGTACTTTCATATAGTATTTTATTTTGTACTTGAAATAATGCTATAAATAAGTAGACAATAATTATTATTGTCATTTTATAGATAAAAGATGAGGCGCAAGAGATTAATTAAAATACCCACATTTAGAAAACTTATTTCATAGCAGAACGTTATCTGAAAATCCAGAGTTCTCACTCACTTTTTACTGGAGTGGATCTGCTTTTAATCCGTATTTTACATCTACTTTGAGACTTCCATCATATTCTATGCATTCACTCATCCATTTATTTAATTCATCAGTTCTTTTATTCACTCTGCTCATTCAACAAATAAGCACTGACACCATTTGGTATACCCAAACCATCATAGATACAGAAACATTTATGAAGAAATCAGAAGACCTGGGTACAATTCCTGGGTCTACCATTAACCATCTCTCTGCTATGGGTCTTCTTCAAATGGATGACTGACTAGCATCTTCTAGCTTAAATCTCACCTCCTCCTTTATGAACCCTTCCAAGACCATCCTATATAAACAGTTCTGTGCTTCCATAACACACTGCTTCTATCGCCAATCTCATTTACCACCCATTTCATGCTGGCTGGCATAATAGTATTTGCCCTCAGTGACTTGGATTTTCACAACAGAGGAGTAGGAGAGTGAGAGGGGAATAGGCAAACCACGTAGGAGAATAATGTGAGTAATTATGTGGAATTGGAACCCTGTACCTCAAGACTTTTGTCAATTGCTATAGGAGCCCTACTCAAACTGGCAAAATATCATCTTGTGGTTGCAAAAAGCAGAGACTCACTCAAGTTTTCTCAAGTAATATGAAGATCATTCTAAGAATATAGATGGTATGTAGGTACAACAGTCGTCCGCCTAGGATGTTCACATCCTAAACAGCAGAAATTGTGAATATGTGCTATTGTGGGACGAAGGGGAATTAAGTCTGCCTCCTTAATTAGAGGAGTTTAAGGAGATTTCAATGGGGTAAGGTTGCTAATCAGTTGACCTTGAGATAGGGAGACTGTTCTGGATTTTCTGCATGGGCTCAACGTAATCACAAGCCTCCTTGTAAGTGAAAGACAGAGGCAGAAGAGTCAGTGATAGAGTCAGAGAGATTTGAAGATGCTACACTGCTGGCTTTGAAGAATTAGGAAGAGGCCATGAGCCAAGGAATATGAGCTACTTCTAGAAACCGGGAAAATCAAGGAAACGAATTCTTCCCTACAGCCTGCAGAAGGACCACAGCCATGCTGACACCTTGATTGTACTCCACTGAGGCCCATTTTGATCTTCTGGCCTCCAAGAACTGTACAATAATAAATTTGTGTTGCTTTAAGCCACCAAAATGGTGGTAGTTCGTTACAGTAGCAATAGGAAATGAATACGGGTAATAATAAGATTGCAGATATCTAAGCCATACATCCAAGCGTGATACAAAGCCAACAACAGTGCTATGGCTGAGCCTCACAGGAAGACCAATCTCCCTGGGGCTTGAATGTGGAAGAATTTCTTCAGCGACTAAAAGATCCTTTGAGATCCAGGTTGCTCTAGGTTCAGTTTATCTATAGCTTTTATTAGAGGAGGATTTTGTTGACACTCTCGTAGTTTATCAATAATAAGAGTCAGCCTTTCTGTGTTTCTGCTTTTCTCTATGACTTTCCAATTCTAATCCCACTGCCAACTGGCTACCTCACCCTTTCCCCTACTTACTGATTGTGTTGGCTATAGGCATTTGCTGTCTGCTTTCCTCAGTGTGTTTTCAAATTTTTCCCTTTGCTGCCAATAGCTCTATCTCTGTCCATTTGACTATCACCAAATGAGAGAATTTTATTGATTTAATCAATCATCATTGGCCACAGAAATCAGAGCTCTGGTACCAGGCAATTTCAGTAGATGGTGGCCAGATTGTATTGGCTGCTTTTGGATCAGCCATCTATCGCTGGTGCAATAACCTTGGCAGATAGGGAAAGGCTATGAGTTACAAAACATGGCCAATGAGGGAGCTTACCCAATAGGGACTGTGTGTGTGTGTTTGCTTAATACTTACAGCAAAATAGACTCTCTTTTTCTATTACAGAGGTTAAAAATCTGGGTTCTGGAATCAAACACCCTGTATTCAAATCTTGGCTCACCTATGAGACTTAGGGCAAGTTGCTTAACTACTCTAAGTCCATATTTCTGCATTTATAGAATGGAGATAGCTTTAGTATCTATATCATAGTTGTTGTCAGGATTAAATGAAATAAGCCAATTAAGATGCTGGGCACATAAAAAGCCTTCAATAAACGTCAGATGCTGTTGTTATTATTTTTATGACATCATAGTTCTTGTGAGGATTAAATGAAAATATTTATATTCTTTACTGCTACGTGTGAAAAGACCTTGTCTACTGAGTAGAGCAGATAATCCTTGGAGATGGGAAATGATGTCTTATATTGCTTTGGAATCACTCAAAGAAACTCAAGCAATGTTTTTGTTATATAGAGATTACCCAGTTTATTCCCTCATTCAATCAATATTCATTGAACAACGATAATGTGCTGGAATCTGTTACCAGACACAGAGATGCAAAGATTAATAGGACATAGTGTCTGACCTCAAAGAACTCTTCAGTGTTCAGGATGATAGGAAGAAAAGGAAAAGAAAGGATTGTGGAGACATATGGGAGGAATACTCAATGAACCTAACTTGTTGACCACTCAAAATTTGGGAGAAAGGAAAAGGAAGCAACAAAGACCTAGTGACCTTACAGATCATCGAAGCCAACTCTCTCATTTTCTGGACGATGAAAGTGAGGTTATATACACATGAGTCTTTCCTTCAATGAACCCTCTGGGCTACTTTACCATAGCAAATTTCGCAGAGTATGAGGTGCTTGGATTGGTTTAGAAGCAATCTCCTGAGTTTCTCCTGTGAAAATCTGTCAGAGTTCAATGCATGGAATCTTGTTAAACATCTATTTGCCGGAGTCCAGCATGGGTGAATTTGCCATTGACTGAAACTGTGAGCGCCAAGCCAGCATCCAATGTTTTGAAAGTTCTGAGATCAAATATGATACATTGTTGTCTTTTCTGTGAGAAGAAGATGCTATCACTCATGAACATTTTCCAAGTCAAACTAAAGAAAACCATATATAGCCATCGTGGCTTTCCTCAGTTTAGCACATGCGCACTATAGCATAATCATTCTTTATTGTATCTCCAAATATCAACCTATTGTGTCCCCAGAGAGTTCATAATAATCTAATAGATTTTTTGGGCAATTTTGTAGGTAAAAGCTTCATTCATTCTTTTGAAAATATGTTTTTCAAAACCAGGGTGCTGATTCCAATGGTCATACTTAAGAACACTTTATAGGTTAATTCAAATTGTCTGAATGATATAAATTTCAGCAAAACCTTAGCATTTCTTTGCAGATCAAATTGTTTAAGATGTCATGTACCATACCTCCCACAACCTCACATAAATTCTTTGCTCCCGTAGCACGCTATGCATTCCTTTATCATTGCATTGGCAACACTACAACAGATAATTAGTTGTATGTTAGTGTCATCTGAGAGATTGTGAATCCTTTGAAGAAGAGTCCCTCCCTCTCTCTCCATATTATGTATAATGATAAATGTAATCTTTATATTATAAATATAATTTTTATATTTTTTATATTATAAATATAATCTTTGTATCCATAGTCCCTAATGGGATCTAGCACCAAGTAGGTCTCAACAAATTCTTGCTGAGTTGAAAAGAATATGTTAGTCTTATTCAATCATTAATTCAACAAATATCTGTGTGTACCTCTTATGTCTGGTACTGGTCTGTGTCAGGTGGGTACACTGATTGATAAGAAATACTTACTCACTGTCTTTATGAAACTTCAGTCTAGCAAATTTTTTTAATAAAGCCTTATAAGAATAGTGCCATTTTACACACAACTCTTACTCTCATGATTTCCTCTGAGTGATGAATGAGCCATGAATTCAGAAATTCTCTAGTCACATAATGTTTCCAATCAAACCAATTTAATAATGTTTATTTCAAAGATGGCTTCCAATTCTTGCAAGGTTAGTTGTAGTCTTTGGAGCTCCATGTCTGCTGTTTTTAATGGCTTTCTGCCCAAAGCAGTTTAGCCTAATTGGGAAGGGATGTGTTCTTTTCTTGATAAGAGACTAACTCTCATGAATGATAATGGGAGTTATGTGTGAACATGAAGAAAAACTTGACTCTTAATACTGTGTTGCATAACAGCTTTTCAGAGACTGCTTTTATGATTGATTGTCTCTCCCTAAATGGCTTCCATCTATCAATATGATTTGAGGAAAGGATTGCTTTTTTATCCTGGATAAGTCTCTCAAAATAAAGACCAACTAATTATTTCAAAATTCCAAAACACACTTTAGGATAGTGTTACGGAGTGAAAACACTTCCATTTGGATATCCCATAGGAGCTGCCATTCATTAATGTTTAAAACAGATGCTTCAGTGAGCAACATATTTAATTAAATCCAAACCTGTTGTTATTATTCCAGAAAATATTATTATTAGCATGAGTTCCAAATGGAACTCACAGCAACTTCTGGTTGGAGTTTGGAGAGACATTTTAATTTCTAAAACAATTTACTTAAAGCAGAGATCAATGCAGTTATCTAGATATATTTTTTTCAACTCAAGGCCATGATAGTTGTGAGAGTTAGTTAATTGCTTAGAATCATTGCTATCCTGAGAGTGACTGAACAGACCAGCTGGCCGGACAGGCCACATACATCACTGTAAAATGCTGGAATGTGCACATAAGTATCTGTCTCTGCTTCTAAAAAGGGAGAAATGAAAAGGAAAAACATCTCTTCAAATTTTATAAGATGGACTTATAAGATTGGCAGATGTGTCACTAATTATATAATTGTTCTCTTATGTGGTTCTAATAAAATTATTTGAAGCCCAAAAAATGTCTAGCAGTGAATTATTTAATTTAATACACAGTTATAACAAAAATAATTAGTATTTACTTTAAACTCTAAATTGTCAACAAAAAAACCTCAAGTAGTTATTTTCATAGTGCTGCATAATGAAATAAATGTGTAATTAGTGACAGATGGGACTTTTAAAATTTAAAACAGAAAAAATCATATCACCTGTTTTGATCATTTTTCTTATATGAGTGAAATTAGGATTTGTAAAAATGAGGTACAAAGAGAATTAAAAGAATTAACTCTATCTAAATGAATGCAATATCTTGTCCGTCTATAAGATGAGCACAGCTTGCTAGGGTTCTCTTGATTATATTAAGAGCCTTTACTGAATATGAGAGTCTATATTCTTCTCATTGGCACTCACTTGCAACTTGCTGTGCATTTTTATCATCTTATTTCTGATGTTAGGTAGATTATGACTTGCTCTACAAAAAAGATGTTATCCTCATTTTCTCTGTCTCATTTATCCCCTTCTTCTTGGCCATATGACTCTGGAGCTCACCCCCAGCACTTGCCCTGTTATCAAGTTAGGTGCCATGGCAATGATCAAAATTAACTGAGCCCTGCTTTTATAGTTTCAGCCTTCTTTTAAAGAAATGCACTATGGAACTACACTCCAAACCCATAGTCAGAAATACAAACTTACACTGCTGAGCTGTGAACTCCTGGAATGTAAGGATCATGTCTCATTTATTTTCTATCTCCAAAACCAGGCATAGCGGTAAATTAATGGGTACTCAATAAGGGTTTGTTGCATTGTAGATTAGCCTATGTCCTAGATCATGGGGAGAAGAGAAGATGGGCTCATACTTCATGTTAAGAAACGTAAATGTATGGGAACTTTCAGTATTCGAAAGGATCCAGTAAGTAACATTGCTTTCCTGGTTGAATTGGAAGCACTTGAGAGAGAGATATAGGAATTAGTGAATATCAAAATATCAGTTTTCTTATTGAGAAACACTACAAAGAAGGTTACATGTGTGGCTACATGCATTTACTAACACTCTACTGAGGGAAATATACACCCCAAGTGTCAACTTCCACAGGGACTGGCCTCTTTCTGCATGGCGGACAGCAGACCAGAATGTTCCTTTTCTGCAGGTAGGTGGATGCGAAAGGCCCAGAAGGGGTGATGCCATCTATGACCAGTCTGTCCTCCCAAACTTGCCTAATAGATAAATAAGTGAGTCAATATCCTTTCTCCAGAGAATAAGGATGTGGAGAAAGATTGGAAGTAATGTGTAAAGGAAGTTTCTCAACTTGAAAACCTGAGTAGTGGGAGATAAGAATTTCCCTCGTGTTCTCCATTTGTTTTTGTTTCCTATAGCTAGAGATGTGGATTCCCTATCAAAGTAATCAATCTTTCAAGAGTCGAGAGTCAGGAAAAAGGCAATGAAATTGTTGTCTTTGTCATGGACAAAAGGCAGTCCACAGAACATGACTTAGATTTCTGGTCTTATACTACTCTCCTGAACCAAACTTTCTCCAAAGCTGCAGACTTTCCCAGAGAGGCAGTGCCCAACCCCACGGCAGGATAGCAGCTCAAAATACACCCTCCCCAAAGTCAGGCAAGGATTCAGAAGGTGCTGACTCTTTCAAGACCAGTTCCTTTGTCAAAATTGAGCGGAGAGATGAATGAATCACTCCTCCTCTCTTAGTAATAAGTAAGAGAGGGGGTAGAGATTAGCCAAAAGTGTTATGTTAGTTTACCTTATGCCACAAGAACACATGAGAAGTAGGATATAAGTGTTTGTAGCAGGAGCTGGAGAAAAATTTTAAGCGTGATCACAACTGGTTTGCAGAAAGGTCACTCTGAAGAATGTATTCAGATCAGGCAGTACTGAAGGCTGGGGGCCACGTAACACGTAAATAGCGACTGAAATCTCAAGATTAGATGTGATGACTGAAGGAGAGTATGTTGAGGAAGAAGTGAATAAAATAGAAAAGAAGAGAGCAGAAGACGAATCCCCAAGAAATGTAAATATTTAGCAGATAGCTAGAGAAAGAGGAGACTGAGGAAGCTGAGAAAAAGCAGTGAAAAGAGTTTAAAGAAAAAACTAGAAGGGAGTTGCACAAAGGAGGGAGTGGCCAGTGGTGTAAAGCCTTCAATGGTCAATTGAGATAAGGACTGGCAAGTCTCCCTGGGGTTGAGCAAGGGAAGGAAATTAGGAACATGTGTAAGAAGAGTGTCACCAGAATAATTGGATCAGAAGCTACGTTGCCTTGAATTGAGAAGTGTATGGGGACTGAAGAAGTAGAGATGGTTTCTAGAAACCTGACTACCAATGAAAAAGAAAATGATAGTTAGATGGGGACTTCAAGCTCAATTGGCCACAGTCCTAAGTCACATCCCCTAACAGTTTAAACACTAACGGAGATGATTTTTGCCTTCTGCCTGACTTTTGTATCCACGTCTCAATTAGCTCCAAACTGTGGTGGGGTCTGGGCAGTGGGAGAACAGTGGTGTTATTTATTAGGCACTCCCCAGCTCCAACAAAGGAAGGATGAATATGCATTGAAATAATTTGTGTGTGGGAAGGTGTTGAGGAAGGAGAGAGGTTTCAGGCTGAAGGTTTCTGTCTTTTCTTTGACGTGGGAGGCAAGATGAGCTAGTGATAGGGCAGGAGGGAAGAAGTAGGTAGGAGGCTAAAGGACAGAGATAAAGGTTCAGAAGAGATTTCTGTTGTGAAACGGAACGGAAACTGACCAGGAACAAATAGGTTATTGTAAGTACCTCATTAAAGTTTTTTTTAAAATGGTGAATTTTCAATGGGACCTATGAACATAAATTGGGAAATGACTCCAAATCCAGTCAGCTTTCCAAAAAGGAAATAATTTTGCAATTGAGACTCTTGGCTTCTGAGAAGCTAGTTATTCCCGGTTCTTTTGCCATTGTGAACACTATTCTCAGTCCTCTTGTTCTCTAATCTTAAATGTTGATGTTCCCTAGGGGCTCATCATTGACCTTCTTGTTTCGTGTCACTCTCTCCTTAGTAGATCTCATCTACTCCCATGGTCTTAACCTACATGTAAACAAACACCATCGAAACTTACATTTAGAATTCTGACTACACTGGTCAGTTGTCACACAGTTGAAACTCAACAATTTAAATGATAAAGCTACCAAAAACCCTGCTCTTCTTCCCAACTCAGTTACCCTGACCTTCTGTGTCTTCTTTCTCTCTCAAAGCTCAGAGCAGAGTCCTAAATGCATCATGTTAGATGGCTTTCAAAACCAGGGCAAAACAATACTTAGCAAGGTCTGCCTGGCATTCTGAAGTCAAATATAAATGATTCACAGTTACTTACTGGGCAGATGATCCGTGTCGCTGTTCCCCTCTTAATTGCCGTGTTTATCTAGATCTGCGCTATTCCATATGATAGCAACTAGTCACGTGTGGCTATTGAGGACTTGAAATGTGGCTAATAGCCACATTGGGATGCACTGAAAGAGCCAAATACATACCAAATTCCAAAGACTTAATACTGAAAATTAATGTAAAAATATCCCATTAATCATTTTATAGTGATTGAATGTTGAAATAATACTTGGAAGGTACTAGATTAATATATTATTAAAATTAATTTTAACTGTTTCTGTGTACTTTTTTAATGTAGCTACTAGAAATAGAAAATTACATATATTGCTCACTATTTATTTCTATTGTATAGCACTGGTCTGGATGTAATTACTTATTCTGTATTCCAATTGAGTCCATTTATACATCTACTGTGGCACGTAGCACGTTTTATTGAATTTATACTGGATGTGTTTAATGCCTTTTGGTAACCCAGCATCTGAGCCCTCTTCTTGTAGTGGGTGAATTTCTTGATACGTAGTTTTAATTTGAGGCCTCCCTCCAAAGCAAGTGTAGTTACTAGATACTTTGTCATTTAGGGAATTAGCACTTGAACTAGGCTCAGCCAACTGGATGCACCTTCCCTACATTTAAAACTGGAAGTTGGTGAGGCAAAGCAGTACAGACCATGACGTCTTCCTCTGGGTATTAGACAGCAGCGACACAACACTGAGTTTCCATTGTCCACGGTTGGTTGTGGTGTAAGCTAAGTATCCATTCCTCGGACAGGCTGCAGCAGGGCTCACTGGACTCACGTTTTCACCCGAATTTTTTTTTGTTTCTAGCTATTAGTTTCTCTTCTTCCTGCTCATTTTCTAAGCCTAGTATCACAGCTTTCCGTGAACTACCCAAAGTCAGTTTCATTAACCCCACTTCTGGTTTTTATGTTTTTTACTTTTTTGCTAAGGAAAATTTTCCCTGAGCTAACATCCACTGCCACTCTTCCTCTTTTTGTATGTGAGCCGCTGCTACAGCATGGCCAATGACAGACGAGTGGCATAGGTCCATGCCGGGGACCGAACCCAGGCTGCTAAAGCAGAGCCTGCTGAACTTAACCACTAGGCCACCAGGGCTGGCCCAATCCCACTTCTTGAATATTCCAGAGTAGATTTTTGTTCTCTGTATTAAAAAATGCTGACCTCTTCTGCCTGCTATATACTTGAAAGATGAGTAAGAAATAGGTAGAGAAAGAAGATAAGAAAGATGTTCCTGGAAGAGCACTCAACACAAAGACACAGAGGCTAGAAATGCCATGCTGTGAGGAACCACAGGAGACTGGAATAGCAGTGGAACATGTAAGGTGGGACATGCCAAAGTGGAGAAGCTGACAAGCGGTAAAAGCATGAGGATGTTTCATACTGTGCTGGAAGGTTATTCTGTAGACAATGATGAGCCACTGGAATATATTAAGCAGGAAAACGGCGAGGTCATATTTACAATAAAAATATGTTACTCCATCAGTTAGGAATGATTTGGTTGCAGATAAAGAAAAGCTGATTAATAGAAGTTTAAAGCTTAAGGGCATATATTGCACCCTACCAAGAAGTCTAAATGCAGTCAGGAGAAGGCAGCACTGTTTTCAAAGCCAAGTCATCAAAGCCAGGCTCTTGGCTTCCTTCTCCTGTTCCCTTTCCTCTGGGTACTGGCTTTTATCCTCAGGTTGATGTTTCATGGTCAAAGGTTAGTCACTCCATGTATCATGTATTTACCCCAAACATTGAAATTGATAAGGGAAGGAAAGGGTCAAGGTGCTAGACCCAAGCTGCTGTGTCTTTTATCAGGGAGGAAAGCCATTACCCAATCTCCTTAAATGATGTCCCCTTATATTTCCTTGGAGAGAATAAGTTCACGTGCCCACTCTCAACTGAAAGAGAGGCTAAGAAAATGAATATCTGGCAAGGAAAAGCAAACAGAAAAACCCCTATGTTTCAGTTAGAAAAAAGTGACACACTCAAAACGAGTAATTTAAAGAGAATTTAGCAAAAGAACTATTTACAAAGAGATAATTGAAGAGTAGAGAAGCCATAGGGATAGTGCATTCACTGGGGGCTGTTAAGAGCAGGGGGTTACAATATCACCTCGCCCTGAAGGGACAAATGGAGGAAGTGGTTATTGAAACTGGAGACATAGCGTTGTGTGGAGAGGATCAATTGATGGCAGTTATGGCCTTTGGTCACATGATACATAGTAGCCAGTGCACAATGACTCCACAAAGAAGGAATTGGAAAAGGAAATACTCTAGCCTTCCTTGTTTCCCTTTTGCTGACCACCAGCTAGCTCATTGGCTGAGTCCAACTCAAACCCAGAAGATGGAGAAGTCCATTGATATTGTCCATAAAGGTCAACCTTGTGGGCTAGAGAATGGTGTGAGGAAGTAGGGAGAATAGGTTTGGATAGGTAAATGGAAGCTCTCCAGGACAGACTGCTTTGTGCTGATTAATCTTCTGAAGATGGACATTTTGCTGCCAGAACAGATTGAGGTGCTGCTAGAAGGAAGAAGAAAAATATCTCTGGTGCAGGTGACCAATACTGTCTGCCATTTTCACCCTTGTGACAGTTTGGAGATGGATTTACGATAGGAAATTTATCACAACACTCCCTTGCAAGATAGGAGACAGTGACTTCTACTTGACATAATCCTCTAAGGAGGAGTTCCTATGAGACTATGAGCCTCATTATTTCTTGATTAAGATATACCTTTATAAATTTAAAATATTTGCTAAATTTGAAGGGTTGATGAGCACATTTCAGATGAGTACATTTTGGTCTATCTTAAATAAATTTTGTAAAATTTGAAATTTGAAAATTCCTTGCATTGCAATAGACCCCACTCATAGGAATTGTTTTAACTGGTAGAAAGAAGAGTGAATTGGAAGTAAAGTTAACTGGGTATTACTCAGAAAGAATTTCATTGTTTAACAGAAGCAACAGTCTGAACTGTATTTTTGTCATCTGTAAGACTGGACGTTATATTAGACTGATCTTCCTGCTCATCTGTATACCTTTGGCATCTAGTTCAGTACCTGCATATAATCACGCCCACCTTCCTCCCACCCCTCTGCCCTTGTCCTTAATCCCTGACAACCACTAATTTGTACTCCATTTCTAAAATTTTCTTATTTCAAAATGCTATATAAATGGAATGATAGTAAAACACTTTAGGATTGGGTTTTTTTCACTCAGCATAATTCCCTAGAGATCCAACTTGTATGCATCCAACACCCAACTTGTATGTTTCAGTAGTTCATTCCTTTTTATTACTGAGTGGTGTTCCATGATACGTAGGTACCTTTTTCATTTATATTACTCTTGAGTCAATTGTTCTCTTTAACCAATTAAGTGTATTGAACATTTGTGAAGCAATCCCTCAGGTGAATTATCATATGATTACCAAATCCTTGCTATCTAAACTGTGGTGGGCAGAGCAGCAGCATCAACATCATGTGGGGCTTTTTAAAACGTAGAATCTCACTTCTTGTGCCAGACCCCAGAATTCGAAACTGCAGTTGAATAAGACCCTCAGGTGATTCATATGGACACTAAAGTGTGAGAAGCACTGATCTATATCATACTGAGGAAATTAAACAAGTGCAGAACTTACTTGGGGGGTAGTTTCTCTCCAGATGGTAAAGAAAAGTTGGGTCTCTATTGTATCCCTTGACTGCACTTTAATATATTTTCTCCGGGCTTTTAGACCCTCACTTTTAAAAAAAAGTTAACTGGATTAATTTCCCTCAAGTTTCGTTAGACGTATTACCAGTCCGTGTGAAAATATTCTCTCCCTTAGCCAACCTGGCAAATCCACTGGAGAAAACTGGGAACTGGCTGGTGGCCATTCTATGTGCAGAGTGCCACCATTTTCACGACAGAAAGCCCCATTGTCTAGAAATAATAGTGAGGTTTTGCCCACAGCAGAAATCTGCATTCAATCCCACTGTCCCAGGAGTGGAATTTTGCTTGGAGCCAAATTCTCAAGTCTTCTTAATTTTGGTGAAGATATGTGTTTTTGCAAGTGCAAATTCATGAAATTAAAGTTGGACTTTTCCTCGCTTTCCTCTATCCAGTGTTTTATGACAGGAAGGACCTTTGAGTATTTTCTCAAAATAGCAAGTGCCAGCAAAGCTAAGCCGGGTTTGCTGCTAAGCTCGCCACCCAAGTCTTTGTGAAAGGTTGGCCTGGAAACATAACGATATCACTGTGAATTTTGACAATCGTCCAGAGTGCTCCAGTCAGGTGTAACCAATGGTCTCTCCAGAACATCACACTGGAGAGGGGCCTGCACTTGAATCCACAGGCCAGTGAGATTCCTCCGCCTTCTGGTCCTCTTAGCAATATTCTCCTATTTCTTATGTCAGTTATAGATACGGCCTTCAAGATAAATGAAAGCGCTCAGGGAACTGTGAAGACTGCCAAGTAGTCAGATTTTAAAAAAAAGAAAGAGAGAGATTTCTATTTAAGATGTGTAAAGTGGCTCCATGAGAAGAATGCAAGCTGAAATGATTGCAAATACACCAAATGGTATGTACTATAATTTCATTATCGCAAACAATTCAATTGAAAAGGTAACTTTGACTATTGTTTTAGTTGGAACGGTGTTTGTTTTCATATTCCCAGTTGCTAAATGCAGACAGTCAGAATTTCTAACAATAACCACAGTATGTGGCTGTTAACAGCAGCGTTCTGGCCTCACGTTGGTAGCGTCAAAATAGTTGCAATCCCAAAGGCAATTATCCTCTTCCATCACACTCACCGTGTATAATGCTCTGATGCACGTTATGAAGTCAAGAGATACTGCATTTCACTACATTGTGCTATTTGAACCGGAAGTATGTCTTAAAACTGCACATTGTTGGATAGCCAAGTTTTTAGTAAAGAAATGAAAAATAACCTTTTTGTTTTGAAAACCTTTTCTACCGGCCTATGGCAAATTTCTGTTACATTAATTTTGTAAGTTTGTAAGTTAGAGCCAAGTGAAGCTGAACAATCATTTTTTATTGTACAGTTTTTAAGAAAATGCCTTTGTCTGGCTAAAGGGAAAAAAATGAGTTAAATAAGTCAAATGAATAAGGTAAGTATCTTGGAATTAAGAAGCCATCTCTGTATAGTAAAAAAATTCAGGGGCTGCCTGGTGGCAGAGTTGTTAAGTTTGTGCACTCCGCTTTGGCAGCCCAGAGTTCATGGGTTCTGATGACTGGCGTGGACCTACAGACTGCTCATCAAGCCATGCTGTGGCAGTGTCCCACATACAAAATAGAGGAAGATTGGCACAGATGTTATCTCAGGGCCAATCTTCCTCACCAATAAATAAATAAACAAACAATTTCACTATGTAGATTTTTTTAATATCTAGAATTCATTTCCAATGCTATTATTTTTCCCAAGTGCATCAAAAGACATTTCTTCAAGCCTCTAATGTTGGTGAAGGAAACATTCAAATCCAGCTTTTGAATGTTTTTTCCCCCAATACATTCTCGAATCCTCGTATTCTAGAACCCTTTAGAGGTTCTTGGCTTTCTCCTAAATCACAGCTGGAGACACCACATGGGTCCTGTGTGTATCATCACACTGCTTGTAACTTTTAAAAGTCTAACTAAAATCTTACCTTTTATGTGACTGGATTTTGTTTGTTTTTTAAACTATTACCTCAAGGGTATTATTCCACTTATAGGTATGAGGAGGGCATGACAGAGCTGCAACTAGAGGTGGATGCTGAGTAACTGGCCAATGCCATTCACGACATTTCTCAAATTTTCTCATGTTGTAGAGCTCCCAAATTGCTCTTAAATAGTAATTAACATGAAATTTAAGCCATAGAATGGCAATAATTTGCTGTTTTTTTAAGGCTAAAAATTTTAGTGGGGGCTGGCGGGGTGGCACAGCAGTTAAGTTCGCACATTCCGTTTCTCGGCAGCCCGGGCTTCACCAGTTCGGATCCCGGGTGTGGACATGGCACTGCTTGGCACACCATGCTGTGGTAGGCATCTCACATATAAAATAGAGGATGATGGGCACAATGTTAGCTCAGGGCCAGTCTTCCTCAGCAAAAAGAGGAGGATTGGCAGTAGTTAGCTCAGGGCTAATCTTCCTCAAAAAAAACAAAATTTAAGGTGAAGTTTTATTTGATTTTTTATTTTTGGCTATCTCATCATTGTGACTTTCCTGTAGAAGAAGAGTAAAGTATTTTAAGAGTATTTTTCTATGAGTGCTTTTCTTTTTTTTCTTTCTTTCTTTCTTTTTTTATTTTTGAGGAAGATTAGCACTGAGCTAACATCTGCTGCTAATCCTCCTCTTTTTGCTGAGGAAGACTGGCCCTGAGCTAACATCCATGCCCATCTTCCTCTACTTCATATGTGGGACGCCTGCCACAGGATGGCTTGACAAGCTGTGCCATGTCGGCACCCGGGATCCGAACCGGCAAACCCCGGGCTACCGAAGCAGAACATGCGAACTTAACCACTGCAGCACCGGGTGAGTGCTTTTCTTTTCAAGACCAAACTCACCAAGAGGCGTTCAATCTTACAGTCAATCCCTGGAGGCATTTCCATAAAATTTGAAGATGAATTTTTCCATCGAATCTTTAAAACTAAGGACACCCCTCTCTACCTTGCTGATATACAGATTATTAGGCATCATTCCCAACCCAGATTATTCTATATCGCACATCTATTGAGGCAGGTGACTTCTCCCCCTTTGATGGCCTCTGGAAGTGTCTAGGGAGGTCTTAAGTAAATTGCAGATCCTTTCTTACTGCTTTGCCACTCATTTTGATGATTGCAGGTTTGCGTGGGCCTTGAGCCTGAGGAACAGAACAGGGCTCCTGATGGTAGGCTGGCCAGAAGTACTTCTTCCTCTTTCAGGCTTTCTGTTCTCAAATTCCTATATGCCTCCTGAATTAATTGATGCTGATCTTTAGCATATCAAACAGGTCTTCCTCCAGTTTCTATTATTTTTTTTCAGTTTTAACCTATTATTGTCAGTTGCACGGGCACAGGACTTCCAAGACTTAAGTGATTCATTCTGTCACTTATAACTGTCCTTTTTTTCATATATACACTTTCAATGTTTGTTATTTCATCATTGTTTTATTTTTTCTGTTTATTTCAACATTCATATATTTCCTTTCACTGGCAATTTAAACATTATGGAAAGAAGTATCAATCAGAGATCAGTCAGGAAAACAAGACTCATCCCAAGTAGCTGAATCAGGAGAATATAATATGGAGATTAGTTACAAAGATAATGGAGGACCAGTAGTGCAAACAGGGGACAATGAGGCAGTCCAGAGATTAATGACATCTGAAAACCACTAAAATTCCTTGAGTTGGGGCAATAAAGAGAAGAGAGGTGTTATCCGCGTCTTAGTAGAAACCGGGATCACCAAGATGCAAATCCACAAGAGTCAGAGAAGGGATTTTCTGCCTCCTTCCATTTTCCTGCATTCCAAATTCCTGTCAGTGTCTACCATTATCAGAACCTACAAGAAGCTACTGGAAAAGGGAGCCTGGGAAATGTGGTTCATAGTGGATCAGCCACCTCTGGTACAGAAGAAAGATGAAGGAAGGAACAGACTGGTAATTGGTTGTTGGCTGTTGGCAGAGTTGACATGCTTTTATTCTGGAACATAGTTTTGTTGACATTTATGCAAATGTGCAGGTCTCAAGTGTATACACAGGATATTTACTGAATATAGGAGTTTGCAGTGAAGTACGACTGTAGGAATTTGTAGGAATTAGAAATAAATTTATTTTCTGGAACAAAACTAATATGAATCAGTAAGTAATGGAAAAGGTTAGCCATGTGTTAGAGTTATATCTGCCCTCTGATAAGCTTTCTAAACGTGGGTCAGAGGAGCATTGGGAAGCACCCAAGGGCGGTGTCTCTGACCAAAATGTGATAGACTTTGAAAGTACACATCCACCTAGTTAGTATTTGTGTGTCTGAATAAAGAATGTGCTATCAATAAAGGGTTATCTACATGATGCCCAGAAAAGAAGAATTAGAAGATTTTGCCAGGGGATTTTCAAGACTGTCCAGAGAAGAAGGCATTTGATATGCTATAAAAAGCAGATTTGTTGCAATCAGACATATCCAGCTTGGCACCTGTTTCTGTTGCTTATCAGTTGGGAATCTGAGCACAATTGCTTAATCTGACCAAAGTTTGGTATCTACATCTGCAAAATAGAAAGATATCCTGAACTACATGTGCATTAGATTAATGTCAGTTCTTCCTGTTGCCTCTTCATCTTGACTTTAATAGAGATGGATATATAGGATTATCATAACTTTTAGCCATAACTATGAAAATAATCTTGCCAATTCACTGATGAGTATCTTCTGTCTTCACATAGCAGCCAAAGCATGCTTCTACTGTTAGACTTCACTTACTATGATAAAATTGGAGAAGACATTGGTCATTATTGATGGTTACACAGAGTTCAACTTCCTTCTTCTGCTTAGGAAATATATACATATTGCAGGAATCAGTGCCGAATGTCCTGTAGAAGTTGAAAGTTCCCTTGGAGGTAATGTGCAAGCACATGATCTAGGTTCCACCAATTGCACCAATCCAATAGTTGCAAGGACTGGGAGGAACTGTCTCAGCATTGCTGTTAGAAAGCATCTCAAACCCTGAGGTCACAATGCCAGAGGAGTGGTGACAGTGGGGCAGCGGCAGGGTACTATGCATGTGGGTCTGGGGAGGGCAAGAGTAGTGTTTTCTGGCTGGAGAGAGTGGCAATCGTGTCCTCAACAAACTGATTCTCCTGAGTGATTTGGGGCAATATTCCTTTTTATATGGCCCTAACATCATTTTCTAGCAATTCCTTGAGCAATCCACTATAGTTTTAATAAACTATTCTGCATGAAAAAGTTACAGTTGGTTTCAGTCACTTACAGCTAAGAACCCTGGCTGATATAAAGTAACGTGTTTATGTTTCCCACTTCATTGATCTTCTGAGTGTACAGTCTTGTCTTATTCATCTTTGTACGCCCAGTGCTCAGCAATATCGGGAATATAGTAGAAGCCAGAATTGGACTGAACCACACTTCAATTGTTCCTTTCCCATGCTCACCAAATAGACTTCTGGTATATTTTAACTTTTCTTGCAGAACTGCTTCCAGAGGGGAGCAATATATTGAACAGCTAACATAACTGCTGAGCAAACCTGAACGCTCGTACTTCTCTTTGTGAAAAATCCAGTGACATTCTGGGCAGAACCTGATGGCTGTGCTTAGCACGAATCAATTCCCAGAAGCCTATTCCTGAGAGTGGCAACGACAAAATCACATTGCTGGGACTGCAAAGCTGAGGTCAGCCTTAGCCTATGGAACCACCACTGTGCAAGGTGTCACTTAAGTGGCCAGCCAATCTATTTTAATAAAATTTCCAAATTAGGAAATCTCCCGCTTGAGCAATACCATCTGTATCTGCTACATTTCTCATTATTTTTCACCCATTTTCCCACAAATATTTTCCTTTTCACTCTTACCACTCTTTGGCAGAAATAAAGCTGGATAGTTGGAAAGATAAAGACAGATTTATCTTTCAATTGCATAACAAAATGCGGTGCTGTTGCAAACACTCGAACTGTCCCATTGCTTTGATTATAGCAACAGTTGGCTGCCAGCAGGATTTTAAAGAGAGGTGTAAGACATAGGAAGGTAGTTATTGACCCTGCTCCAAAGGGCTGCATAAAAAATGATAATGGCTTTGTGTGTACATCTGCATGTGAGTATGTTCATCACAGATGAAAGAGGGATAGTTTATTTGAAATTACTGTTTGGGATTGAAACTGATTTAAAAATTCTGAATGAGACTTGAGACTTTTGTTTAGAATCATTAGTCAAAGAGTTTTATATGTTCCTTAAAAGTTATGTAGATTTTTAAGGTCACCAAAGTCTTTTTATCCATATGTCAACTCCCTTTATTCTATGAGCAATTAATCATATGGAAAGCACTTTACAGTTTGTAAAGAACTTTCACATGCGTTGACTCATGTGAGTTTCACAACAGTCTTTGGGCAGGCCCTACAAGGAGCTGAAACTTTATAACTTTTCTCCCTACTCCTTTATTCTCGTGGTGACCCAATGATATGCATGGGACTCGTAATAACATCCATTCACAGCTTTATATTTTTCTCTCTCTATTTGAAAGTATTCATAAAGTTTCTGACAAGAAACTGATTCTTTGGTTTTATGCACAGTTACTGCAGCATGCTCGGGACAAGTCTCTCTATTTTGAAGGAAAATTTTAATTATTTTTTGCTTCCACTAACATGTATGGCTACCACCAAAACTTTACTAGCATCATGAAATATAACTTCTCTTGTTTTCTCTTCAGAACTATATTTTTAATATGTTCCAGAGCAGATCCAACCAACATGAGCAATTAAAAATAGCCACTATGTCAAGATGTTCTTAACCCACAAAGGAAAGCTTTCCACAGGTTTAACATAGTATGGAAGATTTCTCTATTCTACTGTTGGATGAAGGACTAAGAAAGCAGTAAACTGCTGAGCAACAATTAAGTGAGCTGGTAGAAAATGTGATAAAAAGTCTTTCCTTCAACAGGTGCAGTTGCATAAATAATGTCTATTTTAATGGATCTGAACTTTAGTTATAAAATCTGGATGTTTTAGTTATAAAATTGTGTAATTACCTTCTTGGAATGTGAAGACAGGAGATAATAACTATTATGTATTGAGAATCTTGTAGCCTGACAACGTGACAGATGCTGTACATCTTTTATTAACATTAATTCTGACACCAGGAATCATAGGAAATATAAGAGGTGAGAAGACAGAAGTGTTTAGCCACGTATCAATAAATGCCATATTGTAAGGAGTAACCAATAGTATTTGAATGATATTTGGTAAGATGGTGTTTCTGACGAGGAGAGTCTCCTTCATTCAACCAAGGTCCATTTCCTAGTTGAATAAATGCAAAGAATTGGGATATTTATATCAACACATATGTAACATAGCCTTCTAAAATGGTATGACAAGGGACTAGTAAACAGAAGACCAGAAATTAGCCTCTTCTTTCATGATCTTGAGCAAAAACTGTGATTTCTGTTGGCTTGTTATTACCAGGTGAAATGGGAATCTTTTTCCTAGAAGAGGGGTTATTTGAAAAACAGTTATTAAATCTCTGGCAGGAATGTTAACTTAGAGAAGGGAGCCAACTTTACTTTTATTTGACTTTGAGAGAACTTGGAACTAAGAAGAAGAAATCAACTAATCTAATTTTAAACTAAATTTCAGTTTAGTTTAAATAAATTTAAACTAACTTGCAACTCTGACTGTCTCAAGCCTTATGACACTGATGAAAATGAACATAAGGCTAGTGAACACATGAAACAGGCCAGAGAAATTCAGTTAGGAATGAAACTCATGTGGACATACAGCAAAGAAAAACTGAAGCTTTAATATTAAAATATCAAGCTATTAATATTTTCAGGATAACTTTAAAGGAATAGCCCACTTGAAGGTAATAAAAAATAAATGTAACTTTGTTGTGACTATTCCTGAGTATACACATATGCCGTATATGGTTTATGGCCATTAGAGAAATTCAAAGATTAGATTTGTGAATAGAATTCTATTCACATTTAATAGAGGAATATAATAATTTGTAAAATTAGACTCATCTATATTATAGATATCTAGCAGACATATTAAATAAGCCTATATTTTTATTGTAAAACATGTCGTGTAATTAAAAAGTTCATGATGTGAATAACTGAAAAGACATAATACTAATATACTAATACTAAATTACTGAGATTAACAATATAAATGTAAACTTAATTTAACTATTTGTTAACATTCTGTCTGTGCAACATTATTGTCTCTTATATCTCTTTCTGTAGTTAAGCAGCCAGAGAGGAGTTTGTTTGCATATGTGGTTTTGACAGTAGGAGTAAAAAGATCTAGAAGGAGGGAGTTCATTGCCTGTGGGGAGAGAAATAGGGAGCTCTGTAAGGTGTCTCTCAGATGGTGGTCTTCTAGCTTACCACCAGGAGCTCTAGCCTTAACTTATAGAAAGAGGAAAAGTTGTTTCCATGATGGTCTCTATAAAATACTAGAGTGAAAAATAAAGGCACTCTGCTGCCCAAGAGGACATTTTTCCTTCAACTGTTAAGTACATTGGTGCTTCAAGTTCTCAAGGAAACACAAAACACAATAACATGGCAAACACCTCTAGGGACTTCCAGAAATTAATGGGTGAGATTTTGTGTGAAGCTGGACTCTTTACATTAAAACATGAGGAGAGGAGAGGAGTAACATGGCTCCTTTAATCCCCGTAAACTCAAGAAATCTGGGAAGACACAAATTAAAGGAGAAAGTTTAAGATGGAATCCTGTCTTTAAGGAGATTATTACATACTAGAAGAAGACAAACATGGAAGCCTAAGAGTAAGTTCAATCCATCTTCCAACTAGTAAAATTTTTTGGATCTTTGCTATTTATCACCAAATTTGAGGGTATATATAAGATGATTTGATTGACTTAAAATGAGGAATGTGTGAAATTAGCCTCTGGGGACCTTATGAAAGACGCATTGCAGAGGCAGGTGGTCATCCTTAAGAGTTTTCCAAATTGATTTGAGACAGAGGTGCTTCGCACATGGGCAATTCTTTGTACCTGTGCACTAGGGTGGATAAGAATGGAGATTTATTCATCCAAAATTCTTGAGCCTCCCAAGAAATGTTGAGAAGAACAGAAACAATGAAATATGAAAAACTGAACTTCATATATCCCAGAAGTTTCCAAATCTGGGTGTATATCAGCATCATCTGGAGAACTTTAAAAAATGCATATTCCCAGGTGGCACCATCAGAGAATTAAATCATAAGATCTAGTGAGGCTTCAATGTTTTTGTAGAAATGCCCCAAGGTGATTTCAGTATCTTTCCAGATTTGGGAACCTTGGTATATAGTGTAAACCATACATGGGAAATCAGGGGAAGGAAAATCAGTAGAGTTTGGAATTGTCAGGTCATTCTTTGAAGAACTGAGATTTGAACACAGTGTAACAGAAAGGGTGAGATTTGAACCAGGGATGAAATCCTAAGCTATACGGAAAGGAACATGTATCAGGTTAGCACTAGCAACTGTAAGTAACAAACCCTCAAATTACAGTAGCTTAAAGTAGTAGAAGTGTATTTTTTCTTCAAGTAATGATCTACTGAAGGTGTTCCTGGTTGGCTGTTAGTTCTTCACACAGTGGTTCAGGGGGTTCCAGGACCATCTGTATTATTATTCCATTATCCCTTAGGACCTTACCATCTTTCATAAACAGCCAGAGAATGGAAGGTCCACTTGCTTCTTAAAACTGCTGACCTGGAAGAGATCCATATTACTTTTGCACACACTCATTTGTTGAGAAATAGTGACATGACCTCTCCTAGACGCACGAGGCGGGGGAGGGCTACAAATTATAGTTCCTTTCTGCGCAGCTGCCTCTCAATAATATGGCAGCAGAACATAAATTTGTGTGGACAGTAAACCACTTCTGTGACAGTGGGCAACAGATCCTAAAAAACAGTGAATTCTCTTAGGGTTATTTCATATATTAATCTTAGTTGTGTGCATTTCATATTTTTGTGCTGATGTATATTTCTATAGGACCACTTCTCATTTTCTACTTTCCTAGGTGCATGAGCTGGAATTAATGTCAATGTGCTAATAAACATTCTTTGACTTCATCAGACCCAAGTTCTGAATTTGAATATGTGAAGATGACTCCTATAAGTAATTAATCAATAGACACACTGCTGTCTTGGGTCGCTTCATCCCCACAGTAGGGACTGAGTAGCTAAAGTAAAAGAGGATGCTGCCAAAGCACATTGGACTTTTTTATTGTTATTTTTCCATTATAAATAGAAAGAAACAACAGAACTGGAAGGCATTCAGTTGAGGAAATATTCTGTGTTTATATGACCCACTTTCATGAGAATGGAGTACCGTTCATGAGAATGGCCAAATGAGGGCCCTTCCAAAGGGAAACATGTGAGAAAAACATCTAGAGTGCCAAGGAAAAGAGGGAAATAAAACTGGAAGTTCAAGTCCCCTGAAGATTTAAATTTTGTGAGATAAGTAGATGTGTGAAGAAGCTAAAAGTAATTTTATTTCTTTTGTTACACATTTGATTTGTGTTAAGAACAATTGGTACTCTCACATAATTAAAGCAGTTCTGACATTTTGGTGTGTTTCATTGTTGGGCTATGCACAGAATGTTCCTCCTGTCTTTGTTAATGTATTTTGAATAAAGATGGGTTTTACATTCATTCTGACCTTGTGACACTACCTTGAGCTGCACAGTGCTGTATAAAAAGATAAAGGAACTTTACAAAGGTTCAGTCTCAGCTATTAATGAAAAAATTGCTTATTGCAAAAGGAAAATGCATTTTGTACTGCTGTAAATTGAGTGACAGTTTAGCCTGTCAAAATTAGTTTTGTAGGGACAATGTGGCCTCAAGAAAAATCTGTTATCTCGTGGGTCCTGTGGATATGAGTATATTACTCATATTTGAAAATGTTTTGGGGAAATAAAATTGGTGACATTTGTCAATATTAATCTAATCCTTTCTTGATTACTTTCTCTAAAGAAGAGAAACACAGATACGTGATTTTTTTTTTTAAAGAACACATTTTTTAAAATAGTATATATTTGGGTTTGGAATGTAGTGTATTTCTTTCCTCCAACGATACTTCCTGTACTGCGCATGTTTTGCTCGGGATCAAATTAAAGTAACAGTTAACTATTCTTCTATTCATAGCATAACAATTTGGCAACTTCACGTCAAACCTCCAGAATGCAGCCAAGAAATTTTCAAGGCATTTGAGTGGCCAACATTGATGTCATAAAGTCCATACACGCGGTTCAGATGCTTTCTTATCTGCGGTCATTACAGACCCTAAACGCGGGTTTATTTAAGCCTAGTTCATCAATAGTTGCACCTACTGTGAGAGTAGAGGAAGTTGAGTAGACAAAGCAAAGAGACTCCCAAAAATTTTTCAAAAACATACAGGAACACCCTAACTCTAGAAAATTCAATCTTCACTTACTGAACCAATATTCACTGACTGGGCACTGTTGTAAGCATGGGCTTTAGAGCAGGGAACAAGAAAGACCTAGAGCCTGCCTTTGTAGAATATCATTCAAATCAGGAAGACAAACAATAAACAAAGAAACATGTCAATCTGTTGGTAATAAGTGCTATAAAAATAAATGAGGGAAAAGGGTTACACAGTCATTAGGGGATGTTATTTTACCTAAAGTCATCAAGAAATGCCTTTTTCATAAGCAGTGTTTGAGCAGGGACCATGCCATACAGTTATCTTAAGGGAGATCCTTCCAGAAAGAAAAAGCAGCCAGTCCAAAGGCATCAATAATGCCCTTCCCATGACAAATGGGGATCAGAAGTTACCAAGGCTCCCATCATGGGAGGTCAAACATACTTGTCCCCTACCATGGTTGCAACACGTAGAGGTGAAGAGCTGTTGTAAGATGCAGCACTGTAGGAATTCTCACATCAGGCCAGATAGTTACACATGGAGCCAGACAAAGAGTAAGAAGGAATTCTAATATGAAACCAAGTACAAGAGAGACCGTGGTGAGCCAATGACACATCAAATTCAGTGCTTACGGAAGAGAATAGCACATTTCTTATGTGTAAATGCTTTTGTAAAAATGGATGCTGCCTCTGTCTTGGAAGTATTTGGATAACGGGTCCTAAAAAAATCCCTGTAAATCATCCAACAATTGTTATTCCTAAAGACCCTGAGTCATCAAGAAAAGATTAAAACAGGTTGAGTACGTACCATTTGAAAAGATAGGAAAGCTTATTTTACTAAGATTTCATCCTCGGAAGAGTAATCACTTTCTTGAGAAATCTCAGTTCCCTGGGAGTTGTGCTATCTGTGCTTGTACAGCTATTTGTGTTCCCTAAACATGAGCAATGAGAGTGGGAAGGGTAGAGAGGAATCTGCTGAAAGAAAAGTGGAAAAAATATTTTTTCATTATTATTAGCTGAAGACCATACTTTACTCTGATTTCCTTAGTTTTTACTGAATGTCCTTTTTCTGTCCCAGGATCCTAGCCAGAATATTACATCACATTTGTTCGTCCTGTATCCTTAGGGTCCTGTTGGCTATGACGGTTACTCAGACTTCCTTTGTTTTTGATGACCTTGACAGTTTTGAGGAGCACTGGTCAGGTATTTTGTAGAGGACCCCCCTATTGGAATTGGTCAGATGTTGTCCTTATGATCAGATTGGAGATATGAGATTTGGGGAGGAAAACCATAGAGTTGAAGTGTTGAAGTGGCATTCTTATCATATCACATCAAAGGTACATATGTCAACCTGACATCACTGTTGGTGTTAATCTTATCATCTGGCTGAGATACTAATTGTCAGATTTCTTCATTTTAAAGTTATTCTTTTTCCTCCTTTCCATATTTTATTCTTTGGAAGGAAGTCACTATGTACAGTCCACACTTAAGGAGTGACAAGTCATTCCACCTTCTTAAGGGTGGGGTATCTACATAAATTATTTGGAATTATTCTATAAAAGATATTTGTCTATTATTCCTCTCATTTATGTATTTAATGACATATCATTATAGACTCATGGTTATTTATTTTATACTTTGAGTTATAATCCAATATCATTGTTCAAATTTTTCCAGCTTTGGACATTGGGAACTCTTTCAGAAGGCTCCTATGTCCCTCTGACATAGCTCTATCAATTTAATTTTTTTTTGGAGCTCTTCCTTAGTTTCTGGTCATACAAATACTCCAGGTTTATCTTGACTATTTCGTGTCTCAGTCCTAGAAGCAGCTATTTCTCCCAGGATCCCTGGTTCCTTTATATGAGAATGGTGGTTGAAACCAAGGTCTGAGCGATGGATGTGCTCCTTGCTACTGAGATATTCTTGGTACAAGGCCCTCTCAGCTGACAGAGCAACAAAATATATGGATGTATAGTAACCTGTGTATGTAAATACATCTATAAATATTCTATATGTAGCCATTTGTATCTATACATATTTATTAAACATATGTCACACTGATGTCTCCAACTCTAAGCCATTACTGAAAGGAATCTTCTAGCCTTCTCCCCTGACTTCCCACCCCAACAGTGAAAAACCTGGCTCCCAGCAACTGCTATTCATTTACTTAATGGTTCAATTCGAATATACATGTGTAGTGTTTTCAGAATTTTTAACCTAGACCCCAATGGGCCACAACTTTACCAACTAGAGAGGAGTGATTAGACACAGTTCCTTTTGCCTTTTGTCTTACTCCACTCATTTCTAAAGTTACCTAGATCAGGACCTTTCTCCATCACCCTCTTCAAAGAGATCTCATACATTTGTCTGTAATAGTTAGGTTATTTTGTCACATTCTGCCTTCTATTTTTTAATTTCCCCCCAACTTCCTAAATTACATATTTTAATTTGCCTACAATAAGATTCACTCTTTTTGCTGTAAAGTTCTGTGGATATAGTGTCATACTAATTGATTTCATTGCCTTAAAAAAATCCCTTGTGCCTTACCTGTTCAACTCTCTCCCCACTTGCCAAATGCCTTGCAACCACTGATCTTTTCATCGTATCTCTCATTTTGCCCTTTCCAGAATGTCATATAGACTCATATGTAGCCTTTTCAGACTGGCTTCTTTCACTTAGCAAAGTACGCTTAAGATTGATGCATATTTTTGAATGACTTGATAGCTCACTCCTTTTTTATCACAGAAAAAATATTCCATTGTCAGGATATTCAAGTTTGTTTATCCATTCACCTGTGCAAGGACATCTTGGATGTTCCCAGTTTGGGGTGATTGTGAATAAAGCTGCTCTAAACATTCACATGCAGGTTTTTATGTGGATATAAGTTTTCAAATCACTTGGATAATACCTAGAATTGCGACTGCCAGATCGTTCAGTAAGACTGCATTCAGCTTTGTAAGATAACGCCTGTCTTCCAAAGTGGCTGTATCATTTTGAGTTCCCAAAGGCAATGAATGAAAGTTTCTGTTGCTCTATTTCCTCCCCAGCAATTGGTATATTCACTTGTCTTAGATTTTTGCCATTCTAATAGCTGTGTAGTGGTACCTCTTTGCTGTTTGAATTTGCATTTCTAATGACAAATAATACTGAACATCTTCTTGTATGCTTATTTGCCATCTATGTATCTTCTTTGCTGAAATGTCTGTTCAAATATTTTGCCATTTTTTTACTCTGGGCTGTATGTTTACTTATTGTTGTAAGAGTTCTTTGCATATTTTAGTTTTAAAAATACTTTTATATATCATATTTTTAAAAGAAGCCTGACTCAGCAAATAGTCCCATGTACTAAAAAAGTGCAATGTCCTGATCAAACAAATCGTTAGTTTTCTGTGTTAGTGTACACAAAAGGATGATTTGTGATTTTGCTAGTTGCTCTTCCTTACCATTTATACATTAACTTAGTATTTTCAGTAATGTCAATTACAATCATAAGTAACTTTGATATTTAAACTTTGTGTTATCTTTCTCCAGTCTTCTTTTACGTAAACTCCATGAGGCCAGACTTTATTTTATTCTACTTTCTATCTCCAATCGTATAGAATGATAATCACTCAATAATGGTTAAAGAAATAAATGAATCTGAAAATGAAATAGTGATTATATGTCAAGTGTAGAAATAGCTTGACATATTCACTAAATTTTTTCGCTTATATACAGATGTTTTGACAACATATGGAAACACCACTGCCAGCAACTTACAAGATTGCCTATTTCCAAGTAAAGCAAACGCTGCTTTAAGGGACTTAAGGGACAGTATTGGTTTTAGATAGGCATGCCCAAAGGAACCTAATTTAACCATGCAATTTAAGCCTATGGACTTAAACAGAACTTTCCTGTTTATATCTTTATGTGTGTGTTCATAAAGATACAATTTATTAAGTATGGTGTGAAAAATATTTGTCATGGCTATTAAATTTATCAAAAAGAGAAAATATTTGGAAACATTATCTGGCTAGAATGAAGGTCGCTGAAAGAAATATGCTTTCTAGCAAGCATCTTTTTTGTCGTTGTTGTATTCAGATATGCTTGCATGTTTTAGGTGGTGGCTGAAATTATCTGCAACAAATTTTGAATCTTCTTGTTTAAATAATTTACAATGCATGGTTCAATTTCCAAGTTAGGAAGAAGAACATACTTTTGATATAAAGGGACAAAGACAAATATACTATGAATTCAAATAGCTGACTAATTTTCATGGAAAAAAATACACAGTGAGACCAGGAGATAATATGGGCAGTCTTCTATCTATTTTTAATTTATCTGCCAGAATACACATTGAGTGTTAAGCTTTGAAGTAACTGAAAAGTCTACTAATACTTACTTATTAAAACATCTTAGCAGATTACACCTTATGAATCCGTATACACTACTCTACCCAATTGCAGGCATTTGATCTACTGGGCTCCTTTCACACCTCATTGTAGCAGTTAACAGATTCAACTGTAGCATTGAACAGATTCAACTGATATTATTTATAGAAGTAAGACAAATTGGTTTGGAAAGGTTAGAAATTTCAACTTTACTGTGCTTCTGTTTTCTTACATTTGTACGAAAAGATCCTCGGACTCAGTAACATAGAAATATGTGACGTATTTATATGGCAAATATGCAACATGGATGAGTTTTTTAGTAACTGCATATTGACAAGACACTTGTATAATGAAGAGGATTTTCTTCTCTTCAGTAGATGCTTGAGAGCGCCATGTGATATTGACATACCGTATGTTTTAGGTTTCTAAAAAATTTTTAATAACTTAATGTGTTCATCCATGAGGTGAAAGCTGCCATCTCACTCACCCATTACACAAATTAGAAGCCTTTGTTCTTTTCTTGTTTTGTTGGTAGGTGTTAACATGGACACTATGAACATATCGGAGCTGAAAGTAATGGAATGAAATTTCTCACACCATTACTTTAGATTGAAATGTAGACAGTTCATCTGCATAGAAGTCCTGAGACTCTTTTACCTGAAAGATTAAAAACACTGAATATCAAAATTTAAACAACAGAAACCCATTACATTTTAAAGCAGCATTTTTTTTCTCAGACACTTTACCTGTGTAATAATTTTTGAAAATCCCTTATAAGCATCTCTATATTGCTTCAATCCCTAATGGGAGCCTCCATCTGGAAAACCAGCATTTTGAAATGGAAAGCATATCCTCTTGGAGCAGAAGTTGTATTCTGTTTTATTTTCTTGTGTTACTATAAATTAACGTTTTAGCTCCCTGTTAAACGTAAAATAGGTGTGCATCGTTAGTGAAGCACTAATGATCCTACTTTAGGGAGAAAACTTGAACTAACCAATTTCCTACCTCAGACTAATTTTGTTTAAAGAAAGCTGCTTAAGATCATACATAGGTAAATACTTCAAAAGATCATTTCTCAATAATACCAACTTCTTCATCTGCTTCAGAGTAAGAGGACGTTAGGAGAAAATATAGCGTTGTATAAAATAAGTTATTTTAAGGCAGATGGGCTATGTCAATCTCCAAGACAGTTTCTGCACTTGTTCCTATAGAAATCATGAAGGTGCCAGAAAATGCGGGGAAGTCACACTAGCAAAACATAATAAAACATGGGATATTTTTCATTTTCTGAGAATATAGTAATAGTAATAACTCTGCTATATAAGCTCTCTCCTGCTAATCAAAGATGCAGTGTTGATCGTCAGCTCTTGAATCTTTTTGAGTGTGTGTTTTTGAAATTGCTACTCACAGAATCACAGAAATATGCTAAAGCTAGTATCTTAGTTTTACATATGTGAGACTGAGGTTCAGCTGACGACTGAAAGAAGTAAGGAAGGGAGCTTTCACAAATTCCTCCATCACATTTCCCACGTATGAGCCTTATTTCCCTGGATTTCACCTTCCTGTGTTAGCACCTTCCTGTGTTAGCACTTTCTGTGTTATGGATAGTATGAACTATCCATACTTCTGTCTAAATCCAGTCATTCCTCTTGTGTGTCGGCTCTCACCCATTTTTGCCTGCTCCTCGGAAGCACTGTAAGCAAGTCTCACTTTCATTCCTGACATCATTTATCTTTGCTCTCTACTGGGCCATTCCCTATTCTCCCATCTTAAAAAAGGAAATAAAAAAATCTCTTCTTCAAAATTCTATTTTTATTCTATTTTCAGACCATCATATGCTCTCAGTTTTTTCACCCTTGCTTATTACTCTATTACAGTCTAGATCATTCTCTGGCACTCTGACCACTTAGATATCAGAGATAGACATGGCTTGGGTATTGCTCCTCTCCTCTCCTACACTCACCTCCCTGATACTCTCATCTTGTCTTAAAGCTTTAGAGATCTTCTATACGGTGATGACCCCCAAATTTATATCTTTGAGCTGCTTCTCTATTGAAATCTGTTCTTGCCTATCCAAGTGACTACCCATTACCTCCCATTCACTGTCTAATAAGTGTCCCAAATCCAACAGTCCATAACTGAGCTTGTTGGGTTTTTTTCTCTAAAAGCTGTTCCACCGCCATCTTCCTTTTCTCAGTAGATGGCAACTCTATCCTTCCAGGTGTGCAGGACAAAAAATTGGAATCATTTTTGACTCTTCTGTTTCTCTCCCATATCACATCCAATCCATCAGAAAACTGTGGCTTTACTTTCAAAATATAGCCAGAAGCCCACCATAGATCACAATTACACTGCTGCTACCCCAGTCCACGCCTCCACCATCTCTCACATACACATCTGCCATGCTTTCTAACAGGTCATACCAGTACAAGGGACTTTTATGGAATTTATTGTCAACACAGCAGCCAGAGTGACTCTTTAGACACATTTATATCATGTCATTTCTCTACTAAAAATTCTTTGACAACTCCCCATTTCTCGCAATGTAGTCAGAAGTCCATGTGCAGATATACAGATGTAAACACAGGATTAAATTCTAGGATAGTCTATGCAAAAGTCCAAGGTATTGTAAAAGGACATGGGTATTCACCTAGCTGAGTTTTGGAGGACCACTGTATCCTTCTCAGGAAAAAGTAACATCTACTCTATGAATTGAAGGATGAACAGGTGTTATCACGAGACTGGATGGTGGGGTGGGAAGGCTGAGGGACCAGCACACAAAACGCTCAACATTTTGAGCTTATACCATGTGCCAGGTACTTTAAAGAATTTGAATAGTTTACATATATTTATTCATTTAATCTTCCCTACAAACTTTCCAAATAAGTAGTGTCGTTATCCTTACTTTACACATGACAACAGTGACACACAGCTAACTATTGGTAGAGAAAGGATTTGGATTCACACAGTCCCTCTTCAAGGCTCAGACAACAGCTACTGTAATTGCAGAAGTTAGCAAGACCCAGATTCTAGAGAGCCTCAGGTCCAAGTTAAAGAGGTTAGACTTTATCCTAAGAGTCATAGGAGATACTTTTCCTACTTTGGACTGATAAATAAATTAAGAAAATGAACTGGGCAAGAAAAAATTGCGTAGTACTACCTTCAGTTTAATAAACTGCCTAAGTTAAAATAAATCCAAATTTCTTTAATGGACTTGTGAATTCCCTTATGAATTCCAGCTCTCTGGCCTCATTTCTAGTCATTATTCTCTCCCACATTTGCATCTCACCCAAACCGTACTGTAAACACTCTTGCAGACACCCTTCTCAGAAAAGTGTGCCTACACACAAAAACTGCATATATTTTCACAGTTTTGAAAGACAGAAGCCCTCCAGCCTGGGTTAAGAGTTCAAACTCTGAATACCCATAACAACTTATTATTTCCTGACCCACCAGGTCTAATTAGGCTTTTGGTCTATTTCCTCTTCCTAAAAAAGATTAATTCTCTTCTCCAGGTAGGAACCAATTACCAGTCACTCAGTGCTCAGTTTAAATATCAGAAATCTGGGAAACAATCTTCTAATTCTTACCTTCCTCACCAAATTGGTATCAATAAACAGCCATATGCTATTCAGAATGGGTTAGGTTACGTTACACTATCAAATGCCCTGCTTTGGAGCCTTCACACATCAGAGGATTTTTTTCCCTTCTATGCAAAGGCCAATGTGAAGCAGATCTGGTGACTCCAATGATCAGACTACTTCTAGCTCATTATGCCAAAATCTCAACTCAAGGCTTCCAGTTTGCCATAACAGGGAAAGAGAGAGGTGGGGAATGGACCTCCAGTGCAAAAATGCTTCTGCCTGGACCTGCAACATGTCATTTCTGCTTTCACTCCATTAGCCAGAACTTGTAATATAGCTTTAACTAGCTGTAAGGGGTACAGGGAATACACGGGGCAGTCGATAGTGCCTCCACAGGTCACAATGAAAAAATGAAGTCGTGATCAGTTACTCTCTTCTAGCTCTTTCCTCATTGTATGATAGGTATGGGTCTACATATCCTTTTCTTCATTTTAGGACTATGAGCTCCTGGAGGGCAAGACTTCACCACTTTATCTTTCTGTTTCTCCTAACTCCTCGTTCAACTAAGGTAGATTCAATTCAATTCCATTAATGTTGCTGAGTTGCATTTTTTAGACTTGGTTTGTGTTGTAGTCCAGGTTCCCGGGAAAGAGACACTGATATAGACGTCACACACTAGAGATTAGCGTGAAGGAAGTTTATTAGGAAGTGTTCGTGGGACCAGCAACTATGAGATAGTGAAGACAGCCCTTCTGGACAGAGAGAAAAGTTGAGCTCTGATGAAATCTCAATGGAGGTCCCTATCTGACTCCACTGGAAGCTCTAAAGCTGAGATGGCCCTTTAAGTTATCTCAGTTTGGAGCCATGGGTCCAGTTTTACATGCCAGCATCAGCCAGTCGTTGGATGCAGACTGCCACAGCTGTAACGTGATCTTGAACGAGGAAGTCCTCTTTAGTTGAGGACAACTCCCAGAGGAAGTTACAGTCTTGCAGTTCTAAAGGGGATATCTGGGCAGTCTAGCACAGTGTCTGCTACCATCTGACAAAAAGTAAGGGAACCTCATTGGATAGTGTATTTGCACTGTCCTATGTAAAAAAAATATTGTCTTACAATGTGAACTAACCAGGACCCATATCTGATAGCCTAAGAGCTCAAGTTATTTAAAGCTGGAAATTACTCTACTTGACAATTTGGGGCTTAGGAATTTGTGATTTTCAGTTTATTCACTTTGTTATAAATCAAATTCTATTATATTTTTTAACTGTACTTTCAAGACTCACTATTAAATTCGTTTCCTAAGTGGTACAGACAAATTCCACATTTTCATCCTAACATGTATTTACATCCATAGCTATTCGGTTGTGTGGGTAATTTAAGCTTCTGAGTTGGGAACTGGTTTCACTGCTTTTTATTGATTCAAAAATAGTACATATGAGCAAAAACTAATGTCTAAATAGAATTTACTCAGCATCATAAAAATATGTTATGCAAAAATAGAGTGAGAATAGAGTAATCGTTAGCTTTTTAATAGGCTCCAATAAATGAGAATGAGTTAGGATTGATTTAGCATTTAAACTGACAGTACTAACTTTATGAATGCCATGCAAATATTTTTTTGCAATACCACATAGTTTATTTAATTCCTTTCCATGTGTTTTTTTCTCTGTCTTTAAAATGGAGATTTTAAAAAGCCTGAAATAAAACAATATGCCACGAATAAGAGATGGATGCTTCCAGATATCTCAGGCTGGATTCCTCTTGCAAATATGGCGGATAACCTTTCCTTTATTTTTCACATGTAGAAAGAAGCTCTATTACAAAAACACAATTGTCTGTTTTGGGCCAGTTAGTTTGAGGGCAGTGAAATAAAAACACCAATAAGATATGTCCTTACAGTAAAGTTGCTTACAGTTTTAGGAGAGATAGATGTTTGAAAAAACGAGTTCATCAGTTGAGAGATACTATAATAGATAAGATTCAAACAAGAAATTCTGTATGTAAGAGTGTTGAAAAGGGTGAAGTAATCAACTTTCAGTGTAGCAAGCAATTTCAAATTTTCGGTGGCTTACAACAGCAAACATTACCTTTCATGCTCATAGTTCTGCAAGTCATCAACTGATCTTGGCATGCAACGTCTGGGCCAGGCTGGACTCCAAGCTTCCTGTTAGGATCAGTGTTGCCCCATGTGTCTTCATTCTTAGAGTTGACGGAAAGGGAGTGATGACTGAGGTATGGTCTTCTCATGGCAAATCACAGCCATGCAAAAGGCCAAGCCAAATTGCAGCAGCATGTTTAAAGAGACTTGCACACATCCCATCCACCCACTAACATTCCACTGACTGAAGGTTAACGGCCAAGCTCAACACTGATGGGGCAAGGAAATATATGCCACTAGCGGGAATACACTAGTGGGAAGTACTGCGAAGTCACATGGGGAATCTGAGGATCCAAATTCTGTAATGAATGTTTGATTAAAGATTCAGGAGCAACAGTCTAATCTTTCACATAAAGTTTCAAAAAAGACTTGACACATTTGACCTAGATTTTAAAGGATGAGTAGGAGTTTACTAATAAAACTCCAGACTGAATCCAAAGACAACATCCTACTCTGTTACTTTTCCTTCAAAACTTTAGGTTATTTAGTTTGAAAGATGTGTGACTGCTTTATTCTTTCCGAATAACCACAATCTGCGACTATCTGAAACTTGTTTATCCTGAGTGCCACTGTCAAACTCCCTTACCTGACCTTCGGCATTGGTCAAACTCTAGATAGCTCCCCTCCTGTTTTCCAAAGCTCTTTTAATCACTGTCTATAAAACTTACTCTTGCCTCTGAGACTTCTCTATCTTATGCCTAGCTCTGTAGATCTCCAGTTTTCTCTCCCATTATTTGCAAATCTTCAAAACAACTAGTGTCCGTGGTATCTGCTTTGATTCTTTCTTGGAGAGCTGTAATAATTATTTACATGATATTTCCTCCACTCTTTCATTACGCATCTCTATAAATATGCTATCTTTTTGTTTTTCATATTATAAATAATTATGTTTATTTATTTTATTTATGCATATCCCAAGTATTTCTCCACCCTTCAATATAAATCATCTTAAATTGGTTCTTCAAGAATCCTCTGAATTGACTTACAGCTAAAACTTTTGATTCCATGTAGTCAGTGTTTTTCTATATACTGATCTGTAGATAATACTGTATCTCAGGGGTAAGAATAATAAAATGAGATTGCTTCCCTGTTTTGTATGTTCTTTGGGTTCTCTTCTGTTATTTATAGTCACGTCTCAATCACTGGATTATTTGAAGGCAAATCAGTCCCGTTGCTGGATCCATATTCAGCCCTGCTTTTCTCTGAATCAAGTGATCTTTTTGTTTTTTTCTTCCAATCTGTCTCCACCACAGCATGGCTTGATGAGTGGTGTGTAGGTCCTCAATGGGGATCCGAACCTGTGAATCCCAGGCTGCCAAAGTGGAGCAGGTAAACTTACACTGTGTCACCAGGCCATCCCCTAAACAAAGTGATCTTAATTGGAAGAAAGCAGTTGAAAGAAAGAACTAACTCTCTTGGCAGCAAGGAGTTAACAGGAGTTGTAGCAAAAAGCAGTGTCAAAAAGAGATGAGAGGCTACAGACTTGAGAGCAGCAACTGGAAAAGATCATTGAGACTCATGAACGTAAGAGAAACACTCGCATTGCCAAGGAAAAATTAAAAATTGTTGTTGAGTTCAGACAAACCATCAACGCATATGCAATGTGGAAGCACAGAACTCCTAGTAAGAACTAGCCTTAGGCAATATTTCATTTTAAAACAGAGAATACTTTATATTATGATTCTACAAATGAATGTTGTCTAAATATTTTTGTTAATTGCAGAATATTTCACGATACTAAGGCTCATCAAGTGTTGAAAATGTAGTGATTCATTTGACATTGAAAAAAAGAAATGCATTTTAAGCATAAAAAATAAGGCTGTTCTGGGTTTGAACTACATTCACACCTTGGAAATCAGCCAAAACCAAGGTCCTTCGGCTCACAGAGGATAGACAAAGAGTTTTCCTGAATATTCTGTGGCACAATTGGAAGTAAAACAAGATTTTAATCCTCCTTCTTCTTCACCAGTATATCCTCAGTGCCTTATGCAAAGCTTTACGTATAAAATGTTCAATAAATATATCTTGAACAAATAAATATTTATTGAGTAGCCATGAAATATGCCTCTATGTTAAGCACTGGAGTAACTAAGGAGGAGAAAGAGTATATAAAGTTTTATTAATGTAACTAGTATTTAGTAAGCAGCTATTATGCACTCTTTTAAATGCTGGGATCCAGTATTATGAACCAGACACGAAAAGTCTCTGGTCTCATGAAGCTTACACTCTATTTGGGTGAGACAGATAAATGACCAACATAGAAAAAAGCACAAGGAAACACGTTAATATTAGATCGTCAGCATCTAGAGCTAGAAAGGAAATAAAGAAGGTAAAGTGTTGGTGAGCGAGAACAGGAATGGGGGAACTCTTATTATATATGGGCTGATCAAGGAATACCTTTCTGAAAAGATGCCTCGAGTTGAGATCTCTGTAATGAGGGGACAGGTATTTGAGTGAGGAGCCGTTGGGGAAAGCAGTTCAGACGGAAGGAAGAGCAAGTTCAAACTCACCATGACAGGAAAAAGCCCTGTGGTTTAGAGAACAAAAATGAGGCTGTGCGGCTAGAGGATAAGGAATGTGGCCAATGAAAGAGCATCATGGAGCAGAATATTAGAGCCTTGTGCCCCAGGCAAGGATTTAGCATTTTATTTTAAACACAATGGGAATCTATCAAGGAGATTTTAGGAGGAGGGGGATATATAATTTATTGTACAATTTCAAAAGTCATTCTGACTACCTTGTTGAGAAGAATTCAGACAGGATAGTAGAGACCTCACAGTCATTTGAAGTCAAATGCCTATACCAAGGCCAGAGGTGATGATGGTTTGAGCTGAGTGACAATGGAAGTAGATTTTAGATTCATTTTAGAGATACAGTTGACAGGTCTTGCAAGTGGATTGGATGTGGATGGGAGGGAAACTGAATAATCTAGATGATTCTGCTGTTTGGAGTTGTCGATCTGGGTAGATGAAAAAAATCCCGTTTTATGAGGTGGGAGAGACTCCTGATTAAGAGAAAAACCACTTTTGTTGTGGAAAAGCAAAAAATAAATGGTTTACAGTCTAGCTAGCAAAGGACACACACATATACACACATATGACGCTAAAGGCAAGTTAAGAAAGGGCTAAATAAATTGTAAGACATTGAAGGAATACAGAAGAAGGAGTTATTAAGTCTCACTGAGTGAATCATTTCATGTGTATTTGACTGTCTGTATCGGAATACATAACTTGTAATGATGTAAATACCAAAGGTACTTAATTATTTCACCTTGCATGAAATCTGGATGCACATGTTTAGTCCAAGCACTCAAGGATATCAGAAAGGTCAATCTGTACTCTTTTTGGCTTTTCCCTCATGGTTTCAAAATGGTGGAAGTAGCTTTAACATCATGTTCTTTTGTGTGCAGAACCTCAGCAAAGGAGAAAGGGGATGGGAAGAGAAAAGAAGGCCAATTCTCATTGGCTTTTTCTTTTAATCAGAAAAACTTTTCCTAGAAGCCCTCTCCCTGATACCTATTACCTCTAATTGGCCTGAGCTGGGCCACGTACTCATCTCTAACCAAACACTGACAAAGAGAAACTAAATTGCCAATATTGATTGAAGCCAATCATAATTGAGCTTTTGTATCTGGGCTCAGTGCTTCTTATAGTAATGGGGATTCTGCAAGCAAAAAAGAAGGACAATGTGCCACAGTGGATATGATCAGAGATCCAAGAGTTCCGTTTTTCAGCTGGGCTGTCAATGATAAAAGGCAAAGTTGATATTTACAAGCTCACTATATTCCAGGCAAAGTAGAATGTCTGGCACACAGTGGGCATTCTATAATACACATTATTGAGTGGATAATTAATATATATTTATTGAATGAATCACCAGTTATATATGAGGAATATGAGAGGTCTTATACCAGAGAGGTAAAATAACTTGTCCAAGCTAATTCAGTAGTAAATGATAGAGCAAGATTCAAACTCAGATCGCACTGTTCCGATGACTGAACTCTGCTCATTAAGGTACACTGATTTTCACTGAACTTTCATGATATAGTTGCCTACACAACCCTAAAAGGAAATTAAATCCAAGGTCTGAGAAAGAGGGAGATTCTCAAATGATGTCAAGAAATCCTAGGAAACTAGCCAGCTATTTTTTTATTTCCTTTAATTCCTTTAACTTAATTCCTTCATTCGTCTTTGGCAGAGTCCTTCAGTAGCCCACCTCTCAAACTAACAAAACTACAAAAAGTTTTGTATCTTTCTTGATCCCTCCCAATCTCTCAAACACACCACTGTCATGATGATCGCTGTTTCCTTGGCTTCTCCCTATTTTTCAAGTTTATCTGTCCCATGATGTCCATATTTTTTTCTCCAACCAAACTAAAACTTGTAGTCATTCCTGTTAACTATTCTGTCACAGGCTGACCTACTTCCCTCACTGACGGACCTTCTTCCGGACTAATTACAAACCTGTGTCAGTCCAACTTCCCATTTCGTTTTTTCCTCTGACAGAGCCACTGAAAATAGCTGAGAAAATCACGTAAATATGTTGCCCGGGTCCATTAGAAATGGATATTCTCCATCTCATTGAACTCTTCCATCTCATTCGGCAATTTATTTGCTTGTATCCCATGACCAATTCCTCTTATTTCCTAGAATAACTCTTCCAAATCTTTTTTCCTTTCATCAGATCCTCTTCCTTAGGACTTTTTCACGAATATTCTGTTTCTTCTTCTTAGCACATGGTAAAATTATCCTTTGCCATCCTTTTGGTAAGTTTGGCATTGCTGTGTTAGACACTTAGGTGTGACTTGATTGGTCAATGAAATGTGAAGCGGAAGTAACATGTCAGTATATGTGGAAGTTTTAAGAGCCAATGAGTGATTCACCATTTTCTCTTGCTTTAGTGATCATTGAAATGTGTGTCAAGGTGGAGCCTTCATAAGTCTAGTCCCTGAGGGACTTTGATGATCTCTATCCCCCCAGTGATCTGCCTTGTACATGAAGAAGAAACCAATCTTTGCTGTGTTAAGCCATTAAGAGTCTGGATTTGTTTGTTATCACAGCATAATTCAGCTCACCCTGACTTATACAACCACTTTGTACAATTTCACGTAATCCTCTCCTTGAAATTTCTCCTTTGGGTTTTACCATTCCATTATCTTCCCATTCTCAGGCTATGACTTTTTATTTCTGCTTTTCAGTCTTTATGACAGATTTCCTCTTTTTCTGCTCAACCTTCTTTTTTTCCTTCTGTACAATCACCTAAGGTCAGCACATCTACAGTCAATTCTTCAACTCCTATCTAAAACCTAATAACTCTAAAGTCTATAACTCCAATAAAGACTTCTCCCCAAATATTCAGATACACATATCCAAATACTATAGACATTTTCACCTCAACATTTTCCTCAACTTCAATTTTTCTCTAATTTGCAATAAAGAAATTCTTTCTCTTGAATTGAATCTCTTTGTAAATGTTACTTCAATCTACCCATAACCTAAACCAGAAATCTGGAAATAATCATAGTGTTATTCCTCTAATTCACTCCAAATAGCCTGTAATTATATAAATTCTACACCTGAAATAGTTCTTCTATTTTCTTCTTTGGCTCTTCTCCTTCTGGGATTGCATGATCTTAAGCCATGACAATTTCAATAACTTTCTGAAGCTCCCCCCCCCATCTAATGCATACCCTGCTGTCAGAGTTATACTTATAAAATATTAGTTAGATCACATAACTCTCGTATTTAAAAATTGAGTCTGAAACTTTATTGCCAATAGCACGGAGACTATATTTCTAGCATAGGATAAGAAGTCCGTCAAAGACCATTTGTATCTAGAATCACCTTCCTCTATTCCTCCTGCACATTTCGATCAAATTTATAGAAGTAGACATTTATTTCTTGAGACATTTGTTTATGGCATTTACTCATCTGGAACGCCCTTTCCTTCTTCTTCCTGAATGATCACAACTGAAACCTTTCTTTACCAACTCCTCCTCTCACAAAATGAATTCGTTCATCTCTCTTTTTCAAAGATTAACTATAGATAACATTTACTGAGCAATTGCTACCTGTGTTAGTTTCCTAGGGCTGATGTAACAAATTATCTCAAATTTGATGGCTTAAAACAACAGAAATTTATTCTCTCATACTCCTGGAATCTAGGGGTTTGAAATAAGATGTCAGCAGGGCCATACTCCCTCTGAAGTTTGAGAGAAGAATCCTTCCTTGCTTCTTTGTAGCTTCTGTGGTTGCGGGAATCGTTGGTGTTTCTAGACTTTAGATGCGTCACTTCAATCTCTGCCTCCATTTTCACATGGACTGCCTCCCTGTGTGTCTCCTCTGCATCTCAGCACCATATCTCCTGCTTCTTTCTCTTATAAAGATACCAATCATTGCATTTAGGGACCATGCTAATACAGTATGACCCCATCTGAACTTGATTACATTTGCAAAGACCCTATTTCCAAATAATTTCTCATCCTTAGGTACCAGGGGTCAGGACTTGAGTGTATATATACTTGGGGAGGACATGATTAAACATACTACATCACCTTTTAGCATTATTCTGAGTATCTACAATGCATGAGGTTGAACCACATGAAATTGCCATTTTTGTAGATCAAAAACTGGATTCTTGACAATTTATATGACTCAATCTAATATTATCACATTGAGTTTTCACAAAATCTCTGTGAGGTGATGCTACTATTATTTCCATTTAGAAGGAGGACAATGAGGAGGTTGATTAACTTGCTCAAGGGCATACAATTAGTAAGTGATAGAGTCAAAAATCAAACCTACTGAGCTAACTCCAGCATCCACTCTCTTTGTCACTTCTCTTTGCCATATTAAATCTTGTTGTTCACACTCTCTTATATCATTTGTCCCATAACTGACACTTGTGTTCCCTTTAATACAATTCTCTGAGCTGTTTAAGAAGTTCTATTCTCTATGTGTTCCCAACACTAAACATAGTGCATGCTATTAGATAGAAAACAAGTGTTATTTGAAAAAATAAATGAATACATGGTCTGGAAAATGTTTACTCTCATGAGAGAAAAGAGGAGATATTTGGGAATAATAGAATTTCTTACCTATCCCCAGCCATTGTATGTTACTAAGGACAACATAGTGGAGACTGAGAAGCTATAGGAGTTCAGTGTTAGTCTCATGTGATGGAGTAGTACCCTCTCACCCTCATTCTAAACTCAGCCTATCTTGGGGCCAACCCGGTGGTGCAGCAGTTAAGTGCACACATCGGCAGGCTGGGGTTCACTAATTCAGATCCCAGGTGCAGACATGGCACTGTTTGGTAAGCCACGCTGTGGTGGGTGTCCCACATATAAAGTAGAGGATGATGGGCATGGATGTGAGCTCAGGGCCAGTCGTCCTCAGCAAAAAGAGGAGGACTGGCAGCAGATGTTAGCTCAGGGCTAATCGTCCTCAAAAAATGAATAAATAAAAATAAAAAATTAAAATTAAAAAAAAAGATATAAAATCAGCCTATCTCATTCTCAGCTCCAGTTCTGCATTACAAGCATTCCCCTCACTCTGCCTTATTCTTAAATGACAGTTAAGCCCAGATTAATCCAAAATAAATTGATTCTTTTCTCTCACATGTGCAGAATTACTGAGCTTTAGCATCTGAAATTGTTTTTCTTTCCTTTTTTCAAATGTCAATATGTACATTTTTAATTTCAAAGTAAATGTAAGTGATTTTTCTAATTTAAGAAAAGTTAATTAGAAGAAGTGTATTAACGTGTGATCACTTAATGAAAAGAGCACTTCTGTTCCAGGATGTAATAAACTGGAACAGTGTCGCTTCCAAATTTACAATGAGTTAGAGCCAGATTAACTTCAAATCCACAACTCTTTTTGATCCCATCAGAGACCTGAGGTGGCAAACCAGCAACTAGAACAAAATCTGAGCAAAGACAAGCCCTTGTGCATATTTTGCTGGAACAGACACAATTGAATATTTGATAGAGGCTGAATGTGGGCTGACTAAACAGTGTGAAACCCGTGGGTGCTTCAGAAATAGGTAGTCCTATCTTCTTGGAGGCTCTTTCTCCATGATCCCACAGGATGCTCACAGTAAATATCAAGCGAGAACTAAAAGAGTTTTTACTGGGGTGTAGAAGTGGGGCAGGAGAACAGCTGTCATGCAGGGAAAACAAGAAACTCCATCAAACTCTTCTTTCCTATCTCACTTATGAAATAAAATGCATACTCTTCAGGTAGAAGAGTAATGAGAAACCTCACCCTTAGGGAACTGGTAAAAACCCAGTCCAGATGGGAAAGGGAACAGAGAAAACCACCTGGAGGGACAGGAATAAATGCTGAGCTCAGAACTATGTGGAGTTGGGGGACAAACACTGAGAAGACTATAACTTGAAACTGAGACACGGTGCCCGACTAAGGCTGAAATTGAATCAGAAAAACAGAGACTGTTTCCTTCTTTCCCCATCTCTACTCTGTAACACCAAACTAACCAACTTAGAATATCAAGTAACTGCAGAGCACTACTGGGAGAGGAAAAGGAGAGCAACAAAAGCACGCAAAGGGAAGACGTAAAGCAAGAGCCGGAATAGACATTATGTGGCAAACAACCCCCACCGTAAACTATAACATCACTACAGGAATTTGAAGTCTGAGGTGCAATGAGAGTAACTCTAGTGACAACAGACTAACCCAACTCATACACTAAAGACTTTGAACAAGCAAAAGTGTCCCCATTTTCAGGAATAATATCTATCCACCTAATTCTCTAATGTCCTTTACAAGATGAACAACGTTCAACAAACAATTACAAGTATACAAAAAGACAAGAAAAAAGCACACACCCAAGAAACAAAGCAGATCAGAATCAAATTTAGATATGACACGTTCATTAGAAATATCTGGCAGGGGATTTAAAATAGCTATGAATAAAAGGTTAAAGTCTCTAATGTAACAGGTGGACAACAAGGTGGATAATTTCAGCAGAGAAATGAAAACTATAAAAATGAATGAAACGGCAATGTTAAAAAGGAAAACAAAGGGAAAAATATAGTAACTAATGAAGAATGCCTTCTATAGATTCATTTTAGATTCAGGACAATCTAAGGAAAGAAAAAAGTGAACTTGAAGATTGGTCCATAGAAATGACTCAAAGTGAAATGAAAAAGGAAAAACAAGTGGGAGGAAGGGAAAAAAAACCCCAGAACATCTAAAGGCAGTTTCACCACATCAAATGTTCTAACATATATGTAACTGGAATCTCAGAAGAAGGGAAAGAGAATGAAGCAGAAGAAATATAGAAAGAAATAATATCAGAGAATTTCCAAAAATTAATTACAGACAACAAACTCACACATCCAAAAATAACAAGAAGAAAAAAAAATCCCCAGGCAAATCATGTGCAAACTGTTAAGAACAAAAAGCAAAGAGAAAATCTTGAAGGCGGACAGCAAAAAGAAGCAAAACATGTGGAGAGAGAAGAATTAGGGCAGACCAGGTCAGAAGACAGTTGAATGATGAACTTAAAGTGTTGAAAGAAAAAATAAACTATCAAATCAGAATTTCATATCTGGAAAAAATTATCTTTCGAAAAGGAAGGACAAATAAATATTTTCTCAGGCAAACAAAATCTAAGGGAATTCATTGCAAGCAGACCTACCCTCCAGAAAATGTGGAAGGAACTTTTGTAGGCTGAAAGAAAATTATATCAGACTTAAACTCAGATCTAAATGATGAAACACAAAATGCTAGAAGAGAAATAAATGAAGGTAAAATAGAATTTATTTTTTTAATTTTAATTGCTATAAAAGATATCTAAGTGACTATCTAAAGCAAAAATAGCACCAAAACAATTTGATTTATGCATACACAGTTTTAATTGTATGACAATAATACACAAAGAATTGGAGAGAAGAATTAGAAATATTTTGTCATAGGTCATACATTGTACATAAAACAATATAATATTATTCAAAGTTAGATTCTGATTTATTAAAGGTATTTATAATAAATCCTAGGAAAACCACTGAAATAATTTTTACTATTTTAAAATTAAATAAATTTTAGTATTTTTAAATCTCTTTTAGATTTAAATAGTGAGTTCATAGAAGGGAAAAAATGGAATCATAAAAACATGCTCAATTGACCAAAAAGTCAATTGCCCAAAAAGTAGGGCAAAAACAATGAATGGATGAAACAAATTCCAAGCATGTCTATAATCACACAAAACATAAATAGCCTAAAAACATCAATTGAAAGACAGAGATTGTCAGAGTGGATGGGAAAACAACAGCCAACTACATTTTGTCTACAAGAGACCTACTTAAGTATAAAGACATAGACAGACTGAATTAAAAGGATGAAGAAAGATATACCATAAAAACAATAAACAAAAGAAAGTTGGAGTAGATATGTTAATATGAGACAGTGTAGTCTTTAGAAGAAGGAATGTTATCACAGATAAGGGTAGATGTTACATAATGAAAAGAGGTCAATTCTCCAATAATACATAACATCTTCAATGTATACGCAGAAAAAACAGAACATCAAATACATGAGGCAAAAATTCATAGAACTGAAAGGAGAAATAGAGAACTCCACAATAATACATGGAGATTTCGACTCTCTCATCTTAGTAATCAATAGAACAAGTGGACAATAAATCAATAGGAGTCTCGAAGACCTGGATAAAACTACAAACCAACCAAACCTAACTGATGTTTATAGAACACTGCACCCAAGAAAAGCATCATTCAGATTCTTCTCTGTTACAAATGGAACATTTACCAAGAGAGGGTATTTTCTGGGCCATCAAATAAACATCAAAAAAGTAAAGAAGACAAAACTTAAGACATGTTTTTGGATCATAATGAACTTTAACTAGACAGAAAGATACTTGGTAAATCCCAAAATATTTGGAAATTAAACAGCACACTTTTAAATAACTCATGAGTCAAAGAGGTCTCAAAGGAAATTAAAAATATATATTGAACTAGGGGCCGGCCCCATGGCCGAGTGGTTAAGTTTGTGCACTCCACTTGAGCCGCCCAGGGTTTCACTGGGTCGGATCCTGGGCACAGACATGGCACCACTCATCAGGCCATGCTGAGGCGGCATCCCACATAGCACAACCAGAAAGACCTACAACTAGAATATAAAACTATGTACTGGGGGGCTTTGGGGAGAATAAGAAAAGAAAACCCAGAAGATTGGCAACAGATGTTCGCTCTGGTGCCAATCTTCGGGAAAAGAAAGAAAAAAAGTATTAATTTAAAATACATATATATTGAACTAAATGAAAATGAAAGCACAAACTGTCATTTGTAGGGTGTAGCTAAAACAATGCTTAGAAGGAAATTTACATTAACCACTTATATTAGAGAAGAAAGATCTCAAATCATTAATGTAAGCTTCCACCTTAAGACTTTTGAAAAAGAAGAGCAAACTAAACCCAAAGCAAGCAGAAGGAAGTAATATAGATAAGAGCAGAAATCAACAAAATTAAAACAGACTAATAATAGTAAAGAAATGAGTGAAACCAGAAGCTGATTCTTTGAAACAATCAATAAAATTTAAAAAAACCTTCAGCCAGATTGACCAAGAAAAAAGGGACGAGACACAAATCACGAATATCAGGACCAAAAGAGGGGACATCAACTCAGTTATTAAAGGGATATTAAAGAATATTACAAATAACTCTAATAGAATGGCAAAAAGAAAAGGAAGTAAAACAACCTGTCAACAATAAGTGCTGACAGGGACGTGGAGCAAGTGGTGTGTTCACACATTACTGGTGTGAATACAAAACAGCACAGGCACTTTACAAAATAATTTGGCATTTTTTTTTAAAGTTAGATATTCATATACCATATAACCCAGCAATTCCACTTCTAGGTTTCTACTTAAGGGCAATGAAGACATGTTCACCCAAAAATTCATATGTGAATGTGTATAGTGGCTTCATTTATAGTCCAAATAGTCAAGATGTCCTTCAACTAGTGAATGGATTAAAAAAAAAAAAAAAGATAGTACATTTGTAAAATGGAGCACTACTCAGCAATAAAAAGGGAGAAACTATTGAATTGTATGAGAACGTGGATGAATGTTAAATGTATTTTGATAAGTGAAAGAAGCCAGACGCAGAAGGCTATATAATATGTGATTCCACTTACATGACACTTTGGAACAAGAGACACTATGGGCATGGAAAACAGATTGGTTGTTGCCAGGTTTGGAGGTACAGGGAGAATTTAACTATAAAGAGTCAGCATGAGGGAAATTTGAGGTCGTGGAACTGTTTTTTGTGGAATTGTGGTATTGGCTACATTACTCTATGCATTTGTCAAAACACATACATATCCGGATGCCATAACAGAATACCACAGGATGGGTGGTTTTAACAACAGAAATTTATTTCTCCTGGTTCTGGAGGCTAGAAGTCCAAGATCAAGGTGTTGGCAGGGTTGCTTTCTTCTGAGGCTTCTCTCCTTGGCTCACAGATGGTCGCCTTCTTCCTGTGTCCTTGCATGGTCTCTTCCCCTGTGTGAACACACCCCTGGTGTCTCTCTGTGTGTTCTAACTTCCTCTTCTTATAAGGTTGCCAGTCATATTGGATTAGGCCCCACTCTAATGACCTCATTTTAACTTAAAATGTCCCTCCTCCAAATACAGTCACATTCTGAGGTACTGTGTGTTAGGATTGCCACATGTAAATTTGGCCGGGACAAAATTATGCCCATAGAACCATGTAATTCTCTCCTACAAAGAAGGAATTCTACTTTATGTGAATAAAAAACCTAGCCATATATAGGTTAATTTATAGGTATAGGCAGAAAGATGAACACAGACTCTGACAAATGAACCTAACTGTATTAAAAATGAATTCCTAACTATGCTGAAGATGAGGAAGAATAAGGCTGACCAAAGTTACTTTGGAAAAGAGCATTTTGATTAGGTAATATAAGGCTGAAGACCGAAAGGACTGTACAAAATTCTATACTATAGTTGGTAAATTTGTTCCTCATAGAGATATGGACTAGCAATTCTGAAATTATTTTATATGTCTGCTAGGGTTTAATGAGTAGTAAATATATTCTTGATAATAAAAACCAGATTACTCGCTCTTGGAGAGTGAAGTTTGTCAGTTCCCAAACTTAGGAGCTTCCTGGGTAGAATCTGAAACTGACCTCTGTACCCGAGGGCAAGAAGAGACTGAAGAAAAGAGGTGGACTATTCCAGATTGGTAGGTGGCAGTTTTAATAAGCAAGAGAACTTACATAAGAGGCTTGTCTTGGGTGGCCTCAAAGCAAGTAGACCTCTGCACCCACCCACTAGGATCTTAAGAGTTTATATAGAGGCCTAAACAGGTGTCAGTCAGTATACAGTCCAGATGGTCTCAAGAATGTGTTGCTCTTTCCAGGCTGTATCCTTAAAGTGGCTCCTAATGGGCAGAATATACATTCAAAGGACAGGAGAGAGGCGGGTAAGGAACCTCCAGGTCCAGCTTGAGGGTCAACCAGTAGTCACATCCTCTCGATGACTTCCTCCAACAGAGTTACATAAAGAAAGGATCAAGGTTCCAATGATCCCTGTGTTTCTGGATTGGAATTGGAGGTAGCAATATGGAGTCACAGATTTGTTTTAATAGTTTGGGTTAATAATAGTAGTAATATATATTATCCTAGCTCTCTCCACTGAGAAATAATGACACCTCAGGAATAGTGAGCTATACGTAATATCCAAATCTTGGTTTGCAAATAACATTCTCCAATAAAAGGAATCAGGGCTCCTTAGAAAACTGCTTCATTTCAGACTTGGGTTAGGGAAAATAAGGTAAGCCTGGTGCCATAAAATTTGGAAATACAAAAAGAAAAAAGAAAAAACTAAGGAAAGAAGGAAGGAAGGGAGTCGGGTAGGGTAGCGGAGAGGAGAAGAAGGAAGTGAAAGGTAATGGAAGGGAAGGAGAGCAAGGAAGGAAGGAACAAAAGGATGGAAGCATGTCAAAAGGGCACAGAAGCCAACCTGAGAGAGCTTCCAATAGAAAAAGAACAATTTTAACGAAAGTATAAATTAAGATAATATTAGTTTATAACAAAGAATAAAACAGAGTCCATACTGAAATAAAGAAAGAAAGAAAGAAGAAAGGGCTATACTTTCTTTCAGAAGAATTTGAATTAATGAGATGGAAAGAATGAGGGAAATAGAAAATCACTATTAAAATGCCCCAATAATAATTGCTGCAGGCAAGGTCCATTGATGAATGCTAAAATTAGTGAGCTAAAATTTAGGCAGAAACTGGACATTTGTAGAGTCTCAAATTATCTACCCCAAAGCACTGAGTAATGGAAAAGGGGAAATGGTAACTTTACAGTAGGGAATTGTGGGTGAAAGCGCTTTAAAGTGATCAAGGTTAACATCATCAGTTATAGATAGGAACTTCCTGTACCCTCTGATAGGATGCCCTGAATGTAAGTGCAATGTAATCAGACAAACCAACCCAGACCAACCCAAGCTGAGGGGCATTCTGCCAAATACCCAACCAACACCCATCAAATGTGTCAAGATTATGAAAGACAGGACTAAAATTATGTCACAGAATGGAGGTGCATAAGCAGACATGACAATTAAATGTATGTGGAATCTTGAATTGGACTCTAGAATAGAAAAAAAAATGAGTGGAAAAACTGGCGAAATCCAAATAAATTCTGTACTTTAGTTACTATAGTTGATCAAGGTTAATTTCTCAGTTCTTATTAATATTTTATGGTTATAGAAGATATTAACACAAGGGGTAGCTGGGTGGAAGGGTATATGGGAACTTTTCATACTATTTTGGCAACCTTTTGTAAGTCTAAAATGATCTCATTATCTCCAAAAAAAATTCTTTTAAGTTAATGTTAACTTGGAAAAAACAGATATGGATATGAGCAGGTAATTTATAAATCTAGGAATGGATTCTTCTGGGCTGCCAGCCGCCTAAGGAATGGGTTCAGGGTAATAGCCCAATCTAAACTATGATCACTTAAAATGTATAAGGAAAGGATCCTAGACAGCAAGGCAAAATGAACATTGGATAAGTGATCAAGAAATTGTGAAATCAACATCCTTGAAGAACTTGAAGGACAAGCTGGATAATCAGCTGAGTTGGAGAGGCTTTGTTCCATAGGACAGATAAGAGCACAGTGCACATTCTGTTTCTTCACATAGAGGATTTAA